>NC_053488.1:22231665-22508673 GCF_015227805.2 Hirundo rustica | reverse complement strand
AGGACACAACCAGGCCACCAAGGCTAACGCCCACGGACATTCCTTTGTCCACTGCCACTGTCCCTGGCATTCACTGCAGGAGGGACATAGATGGGCCTGGCCCACTGACATCACGGCACACCCCTCGCAACCACAAACGGAAAACAGTGGCTAAGATGAAAATACAGGCATGCCACAAAGCGAAAAGCAAAAGTGACCACAGGCACCACCAAGGCTTTGCAGGTGGAAACAATGCTTAGGCACAAAAGAGAGGCTTCAGCTGCGCAGCACGGTCCAGCTGCTAGCCCTGCAGCTGAAAGGGGAAACCCAACATCCCTCCCCAACACACCTGACCCCGGCGCCTCGGACCCAGTGCCTTCGCAACCCCCACCCACCCACTACCGCCACTCTCCCCCGGCACACCACTGCCACCGCAATCCCCAACCACCGACACCCCAACTAAACGCTGCCCCGAGACCACCACAGCCACCAGCCCGGACTGAAAACCACGAGCGGAAACTCCCAGCAATCAGAAAGCGGTGAAGGGAAAGCTGCCTCGGTACAAAGCCGCGCACCCGGCGGCACCCCAAGCACAGCCGCCGCCGCCGCCACCACCACCAGCAGCAGCAGCACCACTGGGCCTCACCACGCTCCTGCCCAGCACCACCCGACAGCAACCCACACAACCACCATGGCTGCGCCCACGCCCCCACAGCCACGCGCCGTCCCGGCCCTCCTGCTCCTCCTCACCGCTCTCGCCACCACCCTCGCCTGCCAACAGCTCTGGACACACGACGACACCTTCCCGGGCGACGCCCTCTCCCTCCTCCGGGACATGGCTCCCAGCCACACACAGCCATGCCACCTCCAAGAGCCGCCCTTCTTTCCCCACACCCTCCTCCACAACAACCTCCAGCCGCAACAAGCCGCCGCCACCGCCCTACGCATCCTTCAGCACCTCTTCCGCACCCTCAGCACCAACAGCACCCGCCAGCAGTGGCCCACCCAGGCTCGCAACCACCTCCTCAACAAACTCCAGCACCACATCCACCACCTCGAGCAATGCCTCCCCGACAGCGCCACGCTCTTCAAAGGACCACGCAACCCGCTGCTCACCATCAACAAGTACTTCAGGGACATCCACCTCTTCCTCCACGCCCACAACCACAGCGCCTGCGCCTGGGACCACGTCCGCCTCGAAGCTCGCGCCTCTTTACAGCACCTGCACAACCTCACACGCGCCATGCGCCGCTAGCGCAAACTCCCGCACGACGACTCACACCCACGCTACAAACCCACCTTGAACCCGCTGCCTCCTCTAACCCGGGACAAGAGACACGGCTGCAGCAACCACACGGCATCCACAGCCTACAATCACTACGCTGACACACATACAGCCTCTGCTACTGAACGGGAAAAAGGACTTGCTCGACTTACTTATTCATGTATTTATTGACTGATGGATGTACTTATTTATTTATTTATTTATTTCTCTATTTATTCACGTACTTATGCCACAGAAAATAAAGGCCTTGCATTAAACACTGCCACCGCCTCTCTTCCTCCTAGCACTGCAACCAGCCTTTGCGCCAGGGGAAAGCCGCCTACCCTCAACCCCCACCAGAAGCCCCGCCTTACTCAGGCCTCCGCACCAGCCCCTGCCCAAGCAGAATCCGGCAGCATCCCCTTCGCAACAGCAATGCCAGCGTTTGGCCAACGCCACGGAATCACAAAAATAAAGACACGCTAGGGATGGAAAGCACCGCTGCGGCCCATCTGCTTTTTGCACACCGGGCTCCGTCCATCCAATACGTGGCTCTCTGACTTACAGACAAGGACGTCGTGCGGGACAGCGTCAAACACTCCGCACAAGCCCAGGCACACACGGTCACTTACTCTGCCCCCATCCACCACTGCTGCGTAGCCCTAACCATAGAACGGCACCAAAACTGCCACAAACGGCAATCTGCCCCTTTGGAAAGCCACGTTCCTGGTTTCCAGTCACCTCTTTGTTTTCCATAGGCCTTAGCAGAGCTTCCAGGAGAAGCAGTGCCACCATCTTGCCCGACACAAGACGTCACACTGACTGCCCTGCAATTCCCACCCTCTTCTGCTTTCCCCACTACGAAAACGAGGGCTCTATTTCCCTTCTTCCAGCTATTGGGAACTTCCACCGACAAGACACCGGGTCTCAGAAGCCACGCACGCTGGCCTAGCTAGCAACTCCAGCGACCCACTCGCCCAGGAGGCACACAGGAAAGCTCTTCATGTGCCACGCACTTGTGCACATGCAGCTCGCTAAGATGGTTTCAAACGTCAGCCTCCCCTACCAGTGGCCTTGGGATCTTCACTCTTCACGCTGGCCTCCCGCCTCTTGCCTTTTTGCGACTTGGGCAGCGCGGCTGCAGCTCACTGAGGCACAAGGATACAACCCACGCTCGTCTCCACAGCCTGTTTTCCCCAAAACTTTCAAATCCCATGCACCGCTCAAAGGAACAATCCCACAAAGTGCCCACGAGGCCAGCGGTATCGCCCCCCTGTAACTCTGAAAACACCACTAATTCCTCTTCACAACTCCCCATATTTTGCGCCTCTGGTTAAAGGCATCCAAAACGACTGGCAGGTCTTCTCGACCGCAGCTGAAGAAGGCCAGCTCCCTCAGCCTTTCTCACAAGTGTCGTGCCCTGGCCCCCTCTGCATCCTCAGAGCCATTCCCTCCAAAAGCTCCACACCTCTCATGGACTAAAGAGCCCTGAACTGGACAAACTGTTCCAGAGGAGGGCTCCCGCCACCCCAAAACACAACACCCTGGCTTACATGGGGGACAGTCCCGCTCTCTGGCTGCCTCATCCATGGAAGCAGCGGAAACACAACCACGCCCTGACTCTGGGGCCAGACACACGGGACCATAGACACACAGCAAGCAACACAGGAGCAGCACAGCTCTTCCTGTTTCCCTACACCTTCTTCACTGCGCCTACTTTTCAGTGTCTTGTTGGCGCGCCACCTCGGCCTCCGAGACTGCACCTAGGCCCCCTCCATTCTAGGACACAACCAGGCCACCAAGGCTAACGCCCACGGACATTCCTTTGTCCACTGCCACTGTCCCTGGCATTCACTGCAGGAGGGACATAGATGGGCCTGGCCCACTGACATCACGGCACACCCCTCGCAACCACAAACGGAAAACAGTGGCTAAGATGAAAATACAGGCATGCCACAAAGCGAAAAGCAAAAGTGACCACAGGCACCACCAAGGCTTTGCAGGTGGAAACAATGCTTAGGCACAAAAGAGAGGCTTCAGCTGCGCAGCACGGTCCAGCTGCTAGCCCTGCAGCTGAAAGGGGAAACCCAACATCCCTCCCCAACACACCTGACCCCGGCGCCTCGGACCCAGTGCCTTCGCAACCCCCCCCCACCCACTACCGCCACTCTCCCCCGGCACACCACTGCCACCGCAATCCCCAACCACCGACGCCCCAACTAAACGCTGCCCCGAGACCACCACAGCCACCAGCCCGGACTGAAAACCACGAGCGGAAACTCCCAGCAATCAGAAAGCGGTGAAGGGAAAGCTGCCTCGGTACAAAGCCGCGCACCCGGCGGCACCCCAAGCACAGCCGCCGCCGCCGCCACCACCACCAGCAGCAGCAGCACCACTGGGCCTCACCACGCTCCTGCCCAGCACCACCCGACAGCAACCCACACAACCACCATGGCTGCGCCCACGCCCCCACAGCCACGCGCCGTCCCGGCCCTCCTGCTCCTCCTCACCGCTCTCGCCACCACCCTCGCCTGCCAACAGCTCTGGACACACGACGACACCTTCCCGGGCGACGCCCTCTCCCTCCTCCGGGACATGGCTCCCAGCCACACACAGCCATGCCACCTCCAAGAGCCGCCCTTCTTTCCCCACACCCTCCTCCACAACAACCTCCAGCCGCAACAAGCCGCCGCCACCGCCCTACGCATCCTTCAGCACCTCTTCCGCACCCTCAGCACCAACAGCACCCGCCAGCAGTGGCCCACCCAGGCTCGCAACCACCTCCTCAACAAACTCCAGCACCACATCCACCACCTCGAGCAATGCCTCCCCGACAGCGCCACGCTCTTCAAAGGACCACGCAACCCGCTGCTCACCATCAACAAGTACTTCAGGGACATCCACCTCTTCCTCCACGCCCACAACCACAGCGCCTGCGCCTGGGACCACGTCCGCCTCGAAGCTCGCGCCTCTTTACAGCACCTGCACAACCTCACACGCGCCATGCGCCGCTAGCGCAAACTCCCGCACGACGACTCACACCCACGCTACAAACCCACCTTGAACCCGCTGCCTCCTCTAACCCGGGACAAGAGACACGGCTGCAGCAACCACACGGCATCCACAGCCTACAATCACTACGCTGACACACATACAGCCTCTGCTACTGAAAGGGAAAAAGGACTTGCTCGACTTACTTATTCATGTATTTATTGACTGATGGATGTACTTATTTATTTATTTATTTATTTCTCTATTTATTCACGTACTTATGCCACAGAAAATAAAGGCCTTGCATTAAACACTGCCACCGCCTCTCTTCCTCCTAGCACTGCAACCAGCCTTTGCGCCAGGGGAAAGCCGCCTACCCTCAACCCCCACCAGAAGCCCCGCCTTACTCAGGCCTCCGCACCAGCCCCTGCCCAAGCAGAATCCGGCAGCATCCCCTTCGCAACAGCAATGCCAGCGTTTGGCCAACGCCACGGAATCACAAAAATAAAGACACGCTAGGGATGGAAAGCACCGCTGCGGCCCATCTGCTTTTTGCACACCGGGCTCCGTCCATCCAATACGTGGCTCTCTGACTTACAGACAAGGACGTCGTGCGGGACAGCGTCAAACACTCCGCACAAGCCCAGGCACACACGGTCACTTACTCTGCCCCCATCCACCACTGCTGCGTAGCCCTAACCATAGAACGGCACCAAAACTGCCACAAACGGCAATCTGCCCCTTTGGAAAGCCACGTTCCTGGTTTCCAGTCACCTCTTTGTTTTCCATAGGCCTTAGCAGAGCTTCCAGGAGAAGCAGTGCCACCATCTTGCCCGACACAAGACGTCACACTGACTGCCCTGCAATTCCCACCCTCTTCTGCTTTCCCCACTACGAAAACGAGGGCTCTATTTCCCTTCTTCCAGCTATTGGGAACTTCCACCGACAAGACACCGGGTCTCAGAAGCCACGCACGCTGGCCTAGCTAGCAACTCCAGCGACCCACTCGCCCAGGAGGCACACAGGAAAGCTCTTCATGTGCCACGCACTTGTGCACATGCAGCTCGCTAAGATGGTTTCAAACGTCAGCCTCCCCTACCAGTGGCCTTGGGATCTTCACTCTTCACGCTGGCCTCCCGCCTCTTGCCTTTTTGCGACTTGGGCAGCGCGGCTGCAGCTCACTGAGGCACAAGGATACAACCCACGCTCGTCTCCACAGCCTGTTTTCCCCAAAACTTTCAAATCCCATGCACCGCTCAAAGGAACAATCCCACAAAGTGCCCACGAGGCCAGCGGTATCGCCCCCCTGTAACTCTGAAAACACCACTAATTCCTCTTCACAACTCCCCATATTTTGCGCCTCTGGTTAAAGGCATCCAAAACGACTGGCAGGTCTTCTCGACCGCAGCTGAAGAAGGCCAGCTCCCTCAGCCTTTCTCACAAGTGTCGTGCCCTGGCCCCCTCTGCATCCTCAGAGCCATTCCCTCCAAAAGCTCCACACCTCTCATGGACTAAAGAGCCCTGAACTGGACAAACTGTTCCAGAGGAGGGCTCCCGCCACCCCAAAACACAACACCCTGGCTTACATGGGGGACAGTCCCGCTCTCTGGCTGCCTCATCCATGGAAGCAGCGGAAACACAACCACGCCCTGACTCTGGGGCCAGACACACGGGACCATAGACACACAGCAAGCAACACAGGAGCAGCACAGCTCTTCCTGTTTTCCTACACCTTCTTCACTGCGCCTACTTTTCAGTGTCTTGTTGGCGCGCCACCTCGGCCTCCGAGACTGCACCTAGGCCCCCTCCATTCTAGGACACAACCAGGCCACCAAGGCTAACGCCCACGGACATTCCTTTGTCCACTGCCACTGTCCCTGGCATTCACTGCAGGAGGGACATAGATGGGCCTGGCCCACTGACATCACGGCACACCCCTCGCAACCACAAACGGAAAACAGTGGCTAAGATGAATATACAGGCATGCCACAAAGCGAAAAGCAAAGTGACCACAGGCACCACCAAGGCTTTGCAGGTGGAAACAATGCTTAGGCACAAAAGAGAGGCTTCAGCTGCGCAGCACGGTCCAGCTGCTAGCCCTGCAGCTGAAAGGGGAAACCCAACATCCCTCCCCAACACACCTGACCCCGGCGCCTCGGACCCAGTGCCTTCGCAACCCCCACTCACCCACTACCGCCACTCTCCCCCGGCACACCACTGCCACCGCAATCCCCAACCACCGACACCCCAACTAAACGCTGCCCCGAGACCACCACAGCCACCAGCCCGGACTGAAAACCACGAGCGGAAACTCCCAGCAATCAGAAAGCGGTGAAGGGAAAGCTGCCTCGGTACAAAGCCGCGCACCCGGCGGCACCCCAAGCACAGCCGCCGCCGCCGCCACCACCACCAGCAGCAGCACCACTGGGCCTCACCACGCTCCTGCCCAGCACCACCCGACAGCAACCCACACAACCACCATGGCTGCGCCCACGCCCCCACAGCCACGCGCCGTCCCGGCCCTCCTGCTCCTCCTCACCGCTCTCGCCACCACCCTCGCCTGCCAACAGCTCTGGACACACGACGACACCTTCCCGGGCGACGCCCTCTCCCTCCTCCGGGACATGGCTCCCAGCCACACACAGCCATGCCACCTCCAAGAGCCGCCCTTCTTTCCCCACACCCTCCTCCACAACAACCTCCAGCCGCAACAAGCCGCCGCCACCGCCCTACGCATCCTTCAGCACCTCTTCCGCACCCTCAGCACCAACAGCACCCGCCAGCAGTGGCCCACCCAGGCTCGCAACCACCTCCTCAACAAACTCCAGCACCACATCCACCACCTCGAGCAATGCCTCCCCGACAGCGCCACGCTCTTCAAAGGACCACGCAACCCGCTGCTCACCATCAACAAGTACTTCAGGGACATCCACCTCTTCCTCCACGCCCACAACCACAGCGCCTGCGCCTGGGACCACGTCCGCCTCGAAGCTCGCGCCTCTTTACAGCACCTGCACAACCTCACACGCGCCATGCGCCGCTAGCGCAAACTCCCGCACGACGACTCACACCCACGCTACAAACCCACCTTGAACCCGCTGCCTCCTCTAACCCGGGACAAGAGACACGGCTGCAGCAACCACACGGCATCCACAGCCTACAATCACTACGCTGACACACATACAGCCTCTGCTACTGAACGGGAAAAAGGACTTGCTCGACTTACTTATTCATGTATTTATTGACTGATGGATGTACTTATTTATTTATTTATTTATTTCTCTATTTATTCACGTACTTATGCCACAGAAAATAAAGGCCTTGCATTAAACACTGCCACCGCCTCTCTTCCTCCTAGCACTGCAACCAGCCTTTGCGCCAGGGGAAAGCCGCCTACCCTCAACCCCCTACCAGAAGCCCCGCCTTACTCAGGCCTCCGCACCAGCCCCTGCCCAAGCAGAATCCGGCAGCATCCCCTTCGCAACAGCAATGCCAGCGTTTGGCCAACGCCACGGAATCACAAAAATAAAGACACGCTAGGGATGGAAAGCACCGCTGCGGCCCATCTGCTTTTTGCACACCGGGCTCCGTCCATCCAATACGTGGCTCTCTGACTTACAGACAAGGACGTCGTGCGGGACAGCGTCAAACACTCCGCACAAGCCCAGGCACACACGGTCACTTACTCTGCCCCCATCCACCACTGCTGCGTAGCCCTAACCATAGAACGGCACCAAAACTGCCACAAACGGCAATCTGCCCCTTTGGAAAGCCACGTTCCTGGTTTCCAGTCACCTCTTTGTTTTCCATAGGCCTTAGCAGAGCTTCCAGGAGAAGCAGTGCCACCATCTTGCCCGACACAAGACGTCACACTGACTGCCCTGCAATTCCCACCCTCTTCTGCTTTCCCCACTACGAAAACGAGGGCTCTATTTCCCTTCTTCCAGCTATTGGGAACTTCCACCGACAAGACACCGGGTCTCAGAAGCCACGCACGCTGGCCTAGCTAGCAACTCCAGCGACCCACTCGCCCAGGAGGCACACAGGAAAGCTCTTCATGTGCCACGCACTTGTGCACATGCAGCTCGCTAAGATGGTTTCAAACGTCAGCCTCCCCTACCAGTGGCCTTGGGATCTTCACTCTTCACGCTGGCCTCCCGCCTCTTGCCTTTTTGCGACTTGGGCAGCGCGGCTGCAGCTCACTGAGGCACAAGGATACAACCCACGCTCGTCTCCACAGCCTGTTTTCCCCAAAACTTTCAAATCCCATGCACCGCTCAAAGGAACAATCCCACAAAGTGCCCACGAGGCCAGCGGTATCGCCCCCCTGTAACTCTGAAAACACCACTAATTCCTCTTCACAACTCCCCATATTTTGCGCCTCTGGTTAAAGGCATCCAAAACGACTGGCAGGTCTTCTCGACCGCAGCTGAAGAAGGCCAGCTCCCTCAGCCTTTCTCACAAGTGTCGTGCCCTGGCCCCCTCTGCATCCTCAGAGCCATTCCCTCCAAAAGCTCCACACCTCTCATGGACTAAAGAGCCCTGAACTGGACAAACTGTTCCAGAGGAGGGCTCCCGCCACCCCAAAACACAACACCCTGGCTTACATGGGGGACAGTCCCGCTCTCTGGCTGCCTCATCCATGGAAGCAGCGGAAACACAACCACGCCCTGACTCTGGGGCCAGACACACGGGACCATAGACACACAGCAAGCAACACAGGAGCAGCACAGCTCTTCCTGTTTCCCTACACCTTCTTCACTGCGCCTACTTTTCAGTGTCTTGTTGGCGCGCCACCTCGGCCTCCGAGACTGCACCTAGGCCCCCTCCATTCTAGGACACAACCAGGCCACCAAGGCTAACGCCCACGGACATTCCTTTGTCCACTGCCACTGTCCCTGGCATTCACTGCAGGAGGGACATAGATGGGCCTGGCCCACTGACATCACGGCACACCCCTCGCAACCACAAACGGAAAACAGTGGCTAAGATGAAAATACAGGCATGCCACAAAGCGAAAAGCAAAAGTGACCACAGGCACCACCAAGGCTTTGCAGGTGGAAACAATGCTTAGGCACAAAAGAGAGGCTTCAGCTGCGCAGCACGGTCCAGCTGCTAGCCCTGCAGCTGAAAGGGGAAACCCAACATCCCTCCCCAACACACCTGACCCCGGCGCCTCGGACCCAGTGCCTTCGCAACCCCCACTCACCCACTACCGCCACTCTCCCCCGGCACACCACTGCCACCGCAATCCCCAACCACCGACACCCCAACTAAACGCTGCCCCGAGACCACCACAGCCACCAGCCCGGACTGAAAACCACGAGCGGAAACTCCCAGCAATCAGAAAGCGGTGAAGGGAAAGCTGCCTCGGTACAAAGCCGCGCACCCGGCGGCACCCCAAGCACAGCCGCCGCCGCCGCCACCACCACCAGCAGCAGCAGCACCACTGGGCCTCACCACGCTCCTGCCCAGCACCACCCGACAGCAACCCACACAACCACCATGGCTGCGCCCACGCCCCCACAGCCACGCGCCGTCCCGGCCCTCCTGCTCCTCCTCACCGCTCTCGCCACCACCCTCGCCTGCCAACAGCTCTGGACACACGACGACACCTTCCCGGGCGACGCCCTCTCCCTCCTCCGGGACATGGCTCCCAGCCACACACAGCCATGCCACCTCCAAGAGCCGCCCTTCTTTCCCCACACCCTCCTCCACAACAACCTCCAGCCGCAACAAGCCGCCGCCACCGCCCTACGCATCCTTCAGCACCTCTTCCGCACCCTCAGCACCAACAGCACCCGCCAGCAGTGGCCCACCCAGGCTCGCAACCACCTCCTCAACAAACTCCAGCACCACATCCACCACCTCGAGCAATGCCTCCCCGACAGCGCCACGCTCTTCAAAGGACCACGCAACCCGCTGCTCACCATCAACAAGTACTTCAGGGACATCCACCTCTTCCTCCACGCCCACAACCACAGCGCCTGCGCCTGGGACCACGTCCGCCTCGAAGCTCGCGCCTCTTTACAGCACCTGCACAACCTCACACGCGCCATGCGCCGCTAGCGCAAACTCCCGCACGACGACTCACACCCACGCTACAAACCCACCTTGAACCCGCTGCCTCCTCTAACCCGGGACAAGAGACACGGCTGCAGCAACCACACGGCATCCACAGCCTACAATCACTACGCTGACACACATACAGCCTCTGCTACTGAACGGGAAAAAGGACTTGCTCGACTTACTTATTCATGTATTTATTGACTGATGGATGTACTTATTTATTTATTTATTTATTTCTCTATTTATTCACGTACTTATGCCACAGAAAATAAAGGCCTTGCATTAAACACTGCCACCGCCTCTCTTCCTCCTAGCACTGCAACCAGCCTTTGCGCCAGGGGAAAGCCGCCTACCCTCAACCCCCTACCAGAAGCCCCGCCTTACTCAGGCCTCCGCACCAGCCCCTGCCCAAGCAGAATCCGGCAGCATCCCCTTCGCAACAGCAATGCCAGCGTTTGGCCAACGCCACGGAATCACAAAAATAAAGACACGCTAGGGATGGAAAGCACCGCTGCGGCCCATCTGCTTTTTGCACACCGGGCTCCGTCCATCCAATACGTGGCTCTCTGACTTACAGACAAGGACGTCGTGCGGGACAGCGTCAAACACTCCGCACAAGCCCAGGCACACACGGTCACTTACTCTGCCCCCATCCACCACTGCTGCGTAGCCCTAACCATAGAACGGCACCAAAACTGCCACAAACGGCAATCTGCCCCTTTGGAAAGCCACGTTCCTGGTTTCCAGTCACCTCTTTGTTTTCCATAGGCCTTAGCAGAGCTTCCAGGAGAAGCAGTGCCACCATCTTGCCCGACACAAGACGTCACACTGACTGCCCTGCAATTCCCACCATCTTCTGCTTTCCCCACTACAAAAACGAGGGCTCTATTTCCCTTCTTCCAGCTATTGGGAACTTCCACCGACAAGACACCGGGTCTCAGAAGCCACGCACGCTGGCCTAGCTAGCAACTCCAGCGACCCACTCGCCCAGGAGGCACACAGGAAAGCTCTTCATGTGCCACGCACTTGTGCACATGCAGCTCGCTAAGATGGTTTCAAACGTCAGCCTCCCCTACCAGTGGCCTTGGGATCTTCACTCTTCACGCTGGCCTCCCGCCTCTTGCCTTTTTGCGACTTGGGCAGCGCGGCTGCAGCTCACTGAGGCACAAGGATACAACCCACGCTCGTCTCCACAGCCTGTTTTCCCCAAAACTTTCAAATCCCATGCACCGCTCAAAGGAACAATCCCACAAAGTGCCCACGAGGCCAGCGGTATCGCCCCCCTGTAACTCTGAAAACACCACTAATTCCTCTTCACAACTCCCCATATTTTGCGCCTCTGGTTAAAGGCATCCAAAACGACTGGCAGGTCTTCTCGACCGCAGCTGAAGAAGGCCAGCTCCCTCAGCCTTTCTCACAAGTGTCGTGCCCTGGCCCCCTCTGCATCCTCAGAGCCATTCCCTCCAAAAGCTCCACACCTCTCATGGACTAAAGAGCCCTGAACTGGACAAACTGTTCCAGAGGAGGGCTCCCGCCACCCCAAAACACAACACCCTGGCTTACATGGGGGACAGTCCCGCTCTCTGGCTGCCTCATCCATGGAAGCAGCGGAAACACAACCACGCCCTGACTCTGGGGCCAGACACACGGGACCATAGACACACAGCAAGCAACACAGGAGCAGCACAGCTCTTCCTGTTTCCCTACACCTTCTTCACTGCGCCTACTTTTCAGTGTCTTGTTGGCGCGCCACCTCGGCCTCCGAGACTGCACCTAGGCCCCCTCCATTCTAGGACACAACCAGGCCACCAAGGCTAACGCCCACGGACATTCCTTTGTCCACTGCCACTGTCCCTGGCATTCACTGCAGGAGGGACATAGATGGGCCTGGCCCACTGACATCACGGCACACCCCTCGCAACCACAAACGGAAAACAGTGGCTAAGATGAAAATACAGGCATGCCACAAAGCGAAAAGCAAAGTGACCACAGGCACCACCAAGGCTTTGCAGGTGGAAACAATGCTTAGGCACAAAAGAGAGGCTTCAGCTGCGCAGCACGGTCCAGCTGCTAGCCCTGCAGCTGAAAGGGGAAACCCAACATCCCTCCCCAACACACCTGACCCCGGCGCCTCGGACCCAGTGCCTTCGCAACCCCCACTCACCCACTACCGCCACTCTCCCCCGGCACACCACTGCCACCGCAATCCCCAACCACCGACACCCCAACTAAACGCTGCCCCGAGACCACCACAGCCACCAGCCCGGACTGAAAACCACGAGCGGAAACTCCCAGCAATCAGAAAGCGGTGAAGGGAAAGCTGCCTCGGTACAAAGCCGCGCACCCGGCGGCACCCCAAGCACAGCCGCCGCCGCCGCCACCACAACCAGCAGCAGCACCACTGGGCCTCACCACGCTCCTGCCCAGCACCACCCGACAGCAACCCACACAACCACCATGGCTGCGCCCACGCCCCCACAGCCACGCGCCGTCCCGGCCCTCCTGCTCCTCCTCACCGCTCTCGCCACCACCCTCGCCTGCCAACAGCTCTGGACACACGACGACACCTTCCCGGGCGACGCCCTCTCCCTCCTCCGGGACATGGCTCCCAGCCACACACAGCCATGCCACCTCCAAGAGCCGCCCTTCTTTCCCCACACCCTCCTCCACAACAACCTCCAGCCGCAACAAGCCGCCGCCACCGCCCTACGCATCCTTCAGCACCTCTTCCGCACCCTCAGCACCAACAGCACCCGCCAGCAGTGGCCCACCCAGGCTCGCAACCACCTCCTCAACAAACTCCAGCACCACATCCACCACCTCGAGCAATGCCTCCCCGACAGCGCCACGCTCTTCAAAGGACCACGCAACCCGCTGCTCACCATCAACAAGTACTTCAGGGACATCCACCTCTTCCTCCACGCCCACAACCACAGCGCCTGCGCCTGGGACCACGTCCGCCTCGAAGCTCGCGCCTCTTTACAGCACCTGCACAACCTCACACGCGCCATGCGCCGCTAGCGCAAACTCCCGCACGACGACTCACACCCACGCTACAAACCCACCTTGAACCCGCTGCCTCCTCTAACCCGGGACAAGAGACACGGCTGCAGCAACCACACGGCATCCACAGCCTACAATCACTACGCTGACACACATACAGCCTCTGCTACTGTATGGGAGAAAGGACTTGCTGTACTTATTTATGTATTTATTTCTCTATTTATTCACTTATTTATGCCACAGAAAATAAAGGCCTCTGAGAAAACACTGGTATTGTCTCTCACATCACTCGCTTTGCAACCAGACTTTGGCCAAGGGCAAAGTAATCTCCACCGAACACTTACAGTAAACCCTTTACCAAACAAGGGTCTTCATATCCCCTACTCACTCTTCTCACTGTCACCTGCCAGAGGACTAGCTATCTTCAATTTCTTTGGAGAAACACTCTTTGGTGTTAGGTATCATCATCACAATTATGTCTTGAGCCCTTTTTCCACCTCCCTTTCGTGATTATTGTCTCTGAAGGCCTCATGACAGGAAAGGTCCGGACCATTTGGCGCAGGTCCACTACAGCATCACAAACGCAATCAGAGCATCAGAGCATTCCTGCTATGCTGACAGGTGACAGAGTTGTGTATTTTCAGCCAGGCGAATGCTCCAGGCAGTCTTTACCACAGCCTTTCATCATTTCAACAGACCTTACAAGAAAGCAGCAAACCGAATTTTGAACAGCATCTGCAGTGACAGGCAATGGACTACAGGGAATGTCTCTAAACCCAAAGAGTGTAGCTTTACATCAGGTATTACAAAGAAATTCTTTACTATGAGGATTATGAGGCACTGAAACAAGTCCTAGAGCTAGCCAGATTACTGTATTCCAGGAAGTGTTCAGGGCCAGACTATATGAGGCTCTGTGCAATGTGGTCCAGGAGAAGGTTTCCCGTCTCATGGCAGAGGTGCTTACAATCAGATTACCTCTTCCAATATAAAACATTTAAGTACTTGTATTGAAGTTTTGGAGGACTGTGGAACCAAAATGGGGCATGGAAGAATGTGAGGAGGAAGGAGCAGAAGTGTGATGGCACAGAAGGTAGTACCACTCCCCATCCTCCTATACCACCTGGGAGATGAAGAGATCATCATGAGTGAAATTGAGTCCAGGAAAACATGAGAGGTGAAGGGAAGGTGTTCTGCAGATTTGGTTTTATTTCATTATCTACTTAATACTTGCCCTGATTTGATTGCTAATGAGTTAACTAATTTCCCCAAGTCAAGTCTCTTTTGCCTGTGACCGTAACCCGCAAGTAATTTCTCCCTGTACTTATCTCACCCCACATGCCTTTCAGGACACATTTTCTCCCTTGACCAGATGAGGAGGAGAGTGACAGAGCACCTTGGTCACCAGGCATCTAACTAGTTTTAACACATTACAGTATGTGTCTCCTGGCCTTGCAGCTTCAAATATTTTGCATCTTGTTGCCACAAAAACAATTCAATGAATTTCAACTGACAGTTCTTTAAGTATCATGACTTCCTCTGCTACAAGTGTTTATTCATGTGCTCAACCTTGGGGTTTTTTTAATTCAGGGTCTGCAGTCTGACAGGGGTTTGTCTAAGTCATCTCTGCACTCACCTTTGAACTATGTGACTCAGGCAGCTCCAAGCTCTACATAGAATACTTGCTATATATTTGGGTCTTACATGATGCCATTTATCCAGTCTTCTCAGATCACTACTCACTGCTCCATTTCTGTCTCTACAGGTACACTAAATCACTCTGGTATCTAACTGTTCTCAGCTACCTACTACCAAACCTTTTCTCCAAGTTCCTTAGCCTACACTTCTGATAGGAAAATTCTTTATCATTTTGCAGTCTAGATTGAGTCCTTTTTTGAATCCACCTGGGAGCTCAGCCTCTTTCATTTGCCATTTGCATTCCATGGATATCTGGATCCAGATAAGGAAAAAAACTTTGCACAATCTTCCTCCTGCAGCTCACCTGCATTCGTTGCCATGATGCATATGCAAAGATCAATACCTATGAGCACCTTCAAAACCTGTCAGATACACCTACTGGCTACCAACTTGTGTACTTGCTGTTGAACCTTACCTCTTGGTAAAAGAAAATACTTGGACTTCAACTAGATTAGACAAAATGTCATAATGTTGCTACAAAAATTAGACATTTTTCCACTCAGCAGCACAGAGTGCACTTGGGTCTATTTAGAGATTTTGCAGTTGGACAAATACATGATGCAACAGCTGCTCTCAATCAATTTACACAACCCTAATGTAAAATAAAAAAAAAAAATAGAACATAAGGAAAAAAGTTCTTAACCACCGTTAAATGAACCAATTTAAATGGCACAAATGATCAACAGTGAAGACAACTTGTTTAAAATTAAGTAAGCCATTTACTTACCATTGGTAGCCTGGATTGAAGCATCTGGAGATCATCATAACCATAAATCTGCTTAAAGACAGATAAAAATACAAGATCATTATAACACCTTTTTCTGATGATGATCAACCTGAGGCTTTGAACTGAGTTTGACTGAAGCCCAGTTGGTGTTAAAGATCTACAGCTGAATGTCACATTGTGATATCATGGGGCACTGTAGCATTTCAAGGAGAATAGAACTGAAGTTAAAAAGACTTGTCACTCTGATGCTGTTTCTTGGTGACAATGTCCTCTGAGGAGAGTCTGACTGTCCCATCTTCAATACAGTTTTCAAAGACACATGAATCTTGAATTTATGAAAAATCTACCAGGCTTTCAGATTTGGGAGTAAGAACAATAGCCCTCTTTGCTGTAATCATTGCTACAAAGAACATTAAGATTTAAGAGTTGATGACTTGACCACAACACAACCTCCTGGGTATCTCCTCAGATGCAGTTTGATATAGAAAAGTTACTGATAAAAAGGTTTGGATTTAAAAAACAGATAACCAAAAATAAGTTGATGCTGGTCAGACATCAAAAAGCTTTGTGCAGTCTTTCAAACCATGACAGACAGGATACATGGCACATTTCAGTCACTTCTATGGCAAATCCATTCCAATAACACAAAACTAAAAGGGGCCTAAATTTATTCAAAGGACCTAAAACCTGTTAACACTGAAAACCGTAGCCACACCCATGTTTAGCTCCAACAGCAGCCAGGCCAGGTCTGTACCAAAAGCTCTTCAGTTTACAATCAACAGTAAGCCTCTACTGAACATAGTTCAGATGTTCTTTAGCATTTGGAACAGGAATTCCAGGTCTAACATGTGCCACCAGAAATGCCTTGGCATAGACAGTAGCAGGTCTGGAGGGCCCACTTGCGCCAAGAGCTAAGAAATCAAAGACAGAAACAATGAAACTGCTTACTGGGTAGGCAGGCAGAAGTCCTCCAGGTCCCACAATATACTGGTTATGCAACAAGGGTGGTACACCCTGGGGCAGGTTTGGGGGAGCTTTGCCTGTAGAATCAAAATACAGACACTTTAACAAGCTTTTGAAAAAGAAAAGGCTTCAGCATTGAGCTGAAGATAGCCCACAAGATAGCTCACAAGTTGTGGCAGCTGCACTATCTTAGATTATAAAGAGGAGATTTTGTGCTGTTTGATGAATATGTTCAAAATAGCCTGACCAGTTTAAGCATGCCTCAAGGGAGGGAAAGCACAGGACTGAAAACAGTCCAATCAGAGAATAGCCTGATTTTGTCATTTACTTTGTCCAAGAGGATTACAAAAATTATAGGAACTTCTCTTTTGCTCAGTCCTTTCCTGAAGGCAAATTTAGAAATCGTTCTCCAAAAGAGCAAATTCTCTCCTTTCATTTCCTGCTCTGTCAACACATTCCCTTTATCACCAGCAGTAGACTGGAAAGCACTATATGTTGCCAGCATGCTTTCTGTGGGTGACTTACTGCAGCTAGGAATAGCAAAGAGAAGACTGAAATGGTTTCAGCTGCCTTAATGAATCAGTGCTAGGAAGCAGAATACTAAAAGAACAACGCACTTTGGCCAGTCATAAGACATTTCATTTACAAGCTATAGAAATGAGAAATACTTCTGTAACTAAGCCTGATGCTTAATAATACATCACTTCTCTCTATAAGATTTTCTTTTAGCAGTTCAAGATCATCAGAGAAGAAAGAGAATTTAGCATCGCTTCCACTTCACTTCAAGAAGCCTCGCAGCCCTCTTTATCCATGAACCCTCCTTCTGAAGTGCTATTTGCTGTGCAATGACCCAGACATCTCTCATTTCTCTACAAGTGGCAGTAAGGATGTAATATTATGATAATGTTGATACTGTAGTATATTCTAATACTGTCAAATGATTTCAAGTCACAGAAAAGCCTGAAACTAAAGCTTATGTGAAGTCATAGTCAGGAGCTGATCACAACTTGGAATACAAATTAGATGGATTTTATAGCTCAAAACTTCCCAAGCCAGAACTACTCTAGTGTGTATTTATAAAGCTCGCTGGGAATGGAATGTGCTATATAAATGCCACATAACACCCTAACAAATATTTCAAATACATAAAACCAGGCAACTTTATTTCATAAGCCAGCAAATACAGCATGCTGGAAATGCCAGTGAAGACTGTGGACTTCTTAGCGTTGTTATGGCAGGTGAGATGCTCAACTGCCTGCAGACTGAAATCCTCTGTCTATCCATGTGATCAGTCAATACTGCCAACCTGAAGACACTAATGGAGCTGCCCGTGTGGTAGCAGCTGGTATAGACACACTGGTAACACCCAGGCCAAGGCTGTTTGTAGTGTTCATACTGCTTGCCATGCTGACAACCGAGGAGGTGGTGCTAGTGGCTGAGGTTGAAGCAGTTGAAAAGGTTGTTGAGGGCTGGAGCGAAGTTGTGTTCTCAATACTAGTGTGCTAGAAAAGGAGACAAAAAGAATGACGATCACAGAGCAAATAAACCACAGTGGAAGATGCTGGGAAAAAGGGAAAAAATTTAAAAAAAAAAAAAAAAAAACAAACAAAAAAAAAAAAACAAACAACAACAACCAAAAAAACACCCCAAGAAAACTTCTAAAATAACAGCAGCACATGCAAAAGATATGCATTATCTATGTACCGAACAAGCAACTAAGTTGCATGCTTGTGATGTTTCTGTGATTTAAAGAAATTATTATATGAGAGCTAACTCAAATTGCTGTACCATCACAAAATTATAATACAGTAACTCAAGCATAACATGTATCATTCCATCACCGCATTTTGTCAGCTAACCTCTCCTAGGCTCTCCAAACTGCTAACAATACACATTTTGGAGACATTTCAGATTGTCACTTTGAAGCTTGGGTTTGTTTTGTTGTTTCTTTAATAAACTAGTTACAAGCAAGTTTTTTTTATTATTTCATCCTCCTTAGCTGGCACAACAATTTCCCTTGCAGCTGCTGGCAAGTCTCTGTCATAGCTATTCCTGATCTAGTATAAATCAATTCCCCCCCACTAGAGGGCTCACAGTCCTTCTTCCCTGAGGTAAGGTTCTTGTTTTGGTTCTTGGGGTACCAAGAGACACCACAATTTATGTTATAATACTAACAGGACTTACCACATGTGATGTGCTTGAAGACAACACTGAGGCAGGAGAGAGGCTGCTCTGATGATTAGAAAGGGAGCTGGAAGGAAATTGTAAAGAATTAATAAAATTAATTTTCCCTTTTCAACAAATACAGCTATGCAGTAGGACATTAAAAAGAATAAAAATTCAAGGTGTGTATGCACATCTCAAGTAACAGAGTAACTGAAGAAAAAATTACACGTAGGAGTGAATATGTATATGCATACACATATACACACAGAGGCATGTACATGTGTATGTATGAATTCAGACACCTCTACAGGCACTTCTTCCTTTAATTAGCATCCTACTACCTTTTAATGAAAAAAATAAAGTACAGAGTCCTTATTACTAACAAGAAACATCTAAAACACCTTTCATTTGTATTTTTCAATTCACTGTATCTTTAGAAGAACTATAGTTGCATCAGGAATCAAATAGTGATGACTCCATGACACAAAGTCCAAAATCAACCAAGGTTCACACAAGCACAAGCTCTGTTAGTCATTCTTTCTCTGTTGCTGCTTACCATGGGGGTCAGGTTTTAAGTGAGGCAGTGCTTTGGTTTGACTCCTTGTGGTGTTTCACCTAACTAGAACTGCAGGGCACCTGCCCCATAATTCACCCAAAGATCTTCAAATGTCCCCCTGAAAGGTGACAGAAACTGGCACTTAAACATTTAAGCTGACAAGTTATGCCTCATATTCAAGGTTAAGAGTATAATCTACTGTATACAGTAGACAATAAACTGAACTAACATTGAACAAAGAATGAACAAAAATGAAGACATAAAACACATTGAGCACATCTTGGTGCTCAAAAAACACCTTCCTTATTAAATAAGAAGCAGGAGAGATCCTAACAATAAAATTAGTTTTGTGCCCTCTGTGGAAACAGCAACAAGAAAACACAGTAGTTTTCATACTAATGCTGACAGCTACATTCCAAGACCTAATTTAAGAGCAAACATTTCTGGTAGCTCTTCAAGGTGTGGTCCCAGAATAAATTTTCACAGTTTCATAGATTAACTTTCAAAACTGTCCCCCTTCTGCAGGAATTACAACAACATCAATCACTTTAAGCAGCAAGGGAAAACATAGTTCAGTCCAGCATATGAGTTCTATACAACTTCTTCACCCACTCTTCCCAGCTCTTTTGATAAGCCTTGATTCACCATCAGACCTATAGTAGAGACACAGCCATCAGTTCTACCAAGTCAGACATAATGGAAATTCAGGCATCCTGACAATGGCTGAAAGCTTTGTATCTACCCAGCAGCATCGATCCCCAGCTGAAATTTCCATCCATTTGTACAGATTTTCAACAAATCAGTGTGGGGAAATGTGACCAGTGTAAAGGAAATAGTTCTTGTTCAGCATATTTACTATTTTATTCAACAGAAAAGTACTAGAGTGTTAAAAGAAAAAAAAAAAAGAAAAAAAAAAAAAACACCAAAACAAAAAAAAACAAACTAAAACAAAGCAAAAAACCCAACAAAACAAAACAACAACAACCCCCCCCCACCAAACCTATGTCCTAGCTGTGAAACAGGAAAAAAAACCAAACAAAACTGATATATCTCAAATTGGTTTCTTGTTTTAACAAATTTAGTACAAAGGTGAGTATCAAAAATATAACTTAATCAATACAGCTTCAGGATGTCATCTTGATGCCTTTTTCAGGCTTACCTAAAAACAGAGGCCAGACAAAATTAAGGGAATAAAAATTGGTTATATTTATTGAAGGGCCTTCAGGTACATTTTTGGACAGACGAAGCCCCCCTCAGGGGCTACACCCAAAAATGGATGACCAGTCATGAGTTCTCATACTTTTTAAGTTTGGCATTTGCATATTGGGGATTGATCTTTCAATTACAGCTACAGGTAATGAAGTCATTTACCTCAAGTTTGCTCCCCCCAACAATTCACTTTGGTTTATACTTTTCAGGGCCTGAGACAGTAAGGTGTCCTTAATTCCCAGGCCTGGAGTGGAATTGCTCTTTCTCACCAAAACGTGAAGACAGTAGCTAACACTCTGTGGACTTTAGAGTTATGCACTAAAGAATTGCAGGATTACAAATATATGAAAAATATAAAAGCTAAAATCCTAAGGCATCAACTGAGGATGAAACAGGCATTCAGAAGAACAGAGAGACACTGCAAACGAGATGAATTGTGCTACATGCACTTCCAGGAACATCAGTCTGATATTTTGAAGTACCTTAAGGAATCTCCCAGAAAATGAAAACACACACAGTTTCCCAGTGAAATTATTTCTGGGTTTTAATTTTAAGAAATACAAATATAAATGAGACTACAGTATTTCAAATTGGCCATGTAGCAAACTGCCAAAAAATTACTTCAAACACATGACACTGAACAAGAACAGCAAGTTCCACGTAAGAAAAATAAACTGGGGGCATCAATTTAGCTGATTTAGCTACCATGATTGAAGTAAACCTCTTGAAATGCTAAGTTGTATATGTATCATTAAAGCTTGAGGGCAGCAACTGCTCTGCCATTAGGAGGCAGCCCAGGGCTCATAATTTGCAAGCAGAAACATTCCGTTCTCTTCTGAATCTCTCTCCTAATTCTTGTTTCACATCAGAAAAGGGATCCCTGGTGCCTGACAGCCCCATATGGAACCATGTTTACACCTGTCCTATCCCCAAACCTGACCCCCTCAGTTCACCAAAACTCTACTGTACCTGCTCAGCTGGGAGAGTGAGCTGCTGGCCAGATCACTGCACTGAGGCAAGCTGGGCAACACTGCCACATGCTGCGATGCTGAAGGCAGAAGCGAGGCCGTGGTGGACACCACACTGGGCAGAGAACCAGCTGAAGGTAGTGAGGGAGAAGGCTCTGTCTTAGGTGCTGCAACTGATGAAGTAGCTGCAACAAGTTAAAAAGTGGCATTCAAATTAAAATTCCAGCATACTTGACATCCCAGCCCAGATGGCAGAAACACAGTAGTATTCTGCCCTTGGTCTGCAAAAATCTGACCATTAAGAACTGGTAACCATATCAAGCAATTTGGCTATGAAGGAAAATTCAAATACAACTGAACTATCTTTTTTTCCCTTTAAGCTCTCTACTTACAATAAATTCACAATTATCACTGCTACACACATGTAGTAAACTACCGCCTTCTGCACTTCACCTGCCACTATCTGAATTGTTAACTTTAGGCTTACAAATAATATTAAAATTCCTTGCTTTTGGTTCAGCAAATACAAATAATTTCTGCCTTTTAAAGGCACTGTACAAATCTAGTTTCACCTACAGCTCTGTTCCTTCATTACAACCTACACAGCACCTCTGGGGATGGAGACTGCTGGAGTACAGGGGTACATAACAACTTATCACTTTGGTATATTCAGTCAAAAGTGCACTGCAGTAGAATGAAAAGCTACAATGAAAGGCCAGAATTGAGCACAGCATTAAGCAATTTTTATGGCTAAAGAGTTGTCAAATATTGACTCACTTTTCTTACATAATATAAAGTGTTAGGTTTTATCTTACACATTTTAGGCTACAGATTGAAATTTGTTTATAGGATCACTATATTGTAATAAGATGCTAAAAAATTCTACTGCCCAACATGATTCCCAGCTGTTTCACTTATTTCCTCTCCTACAAAAATAACAAAGAATTAGAGACACTCACTCACCCAATAAAACTAAGTTGAGCCCTACCTTCTGCTGGGCCATTTTCCCACACCATACCAGCGACCACTACCTAGTGGATCCTCACTAAGTTGTAATGTAAGTGAATATACTTTTAGACTGGTCATCAAACAAAAATCAAATACCCTTGGAAGTCATATTTTAGAGTTTCTTCACTTTACTGATTTGGTTTCCTAGCTAAATGACCAAAATCAGGTTGTTAGGTTGCAATATAAAACCTTAATCAGGAATCAAGTGGTCATGGCCTTGGCAGTAAGTATGGCCTCTTAGAGAAGGAAATCCTAGTGACAAACATGGTTATGAAGGCAGCTACTATATCACCTAAGGACCTCTGGCAAATATATAAAATGGAAGTAAATAACATTTAAAACTCTCAATATAAGAGCAGGATTCCCATCTTAAAGTAAAAGTAGATGTCCTCAACAGAAGGGACAGAATCACCATGTTAAGATCTCCTACAAGAGGCCTGAATGCAATGTGCAAGACAAAGAAAACCAGGAGACAAGTAGGATGGTCAGAAGTAAACACATCAGCTGTACTTTGAATTAAGGATTTAGGAAGCCCGAGACCTGGGTATTACAGAAGAACAGCAAAGAAGAAGAGATGAACAGCAAAGAACATTATAGTACATACACAAGGAAAAAAGTACCTATAAAAGTTAACACAAATTCAAAATCATTTGGATACATAAAACAGAGTCAATGGAAGAAGAAAACAGAAATGCTCTCAAAGGAGAGCTGACATAGGAAAAGAGACTAGTAAAGCCATTACAGAATACAGAAGTATTAGGATTCTCAGATTTTTGTTTTCTGTAGAAAAAAAGGACAGGTTCTGTAGTGAATGCCATATATTGTTTATTAACTCTGTACATGACACTACAAAATTTTTCCTGTTGAAAAGCTGTCTTTGCATACATCAATCTTTTACACAGTAACTCTCGGAGCTTATACACTCCTGCTCCTTTAAAATCAACTTGGCACTAAAAAAACACTGTCCCACTAATGGCCGACCTGAAGAGATGTTTAAGAGGAGGTTAGACCTAAAATTGAGGTGGGTAGAATTCCAAAAAACATTAATTCACACTGCTGTACTTGAAAACTTCCACCGTGCAACACACAGATCGGAAGAGTGAATACTATAATTATTTTAACTCCCAAGTAGAGAACTGCAGGCCTGCTACATTAGAACTCAGCCAAGATGTAGAAATAAACACCTATACCAGCATTAGTACTGAGGTATTGTTTGCAAGGTAAACTCAAGAGGAAGCAAGTCTCTCACTTTTATCCCCCACAGGCTTCTAACAGGGGAGACAGAACTATACCTAGTGAGAGGTGCACTCAAAGAATGTGACTTTGTTTCACTACAGCTAAATGCTATTTGCAGCTTCCCAACTCAGAACTGGAAGAATTGCTAAAAAACCTTCATACTTATTTTTAATTCTGCATTTTTATTTTATATTAAAATACTTTTGGCGGGCAAATTCAAAAAGAAAACGAGCAGCTAAGCAGCTTCTTTAATTCTAAGGCTGTCTGTTGTTTGTAGATTTAATAGACCTGCCTTCATATTTCACTTGTAGTCAGTCAAGAAGCAAGCAGCATTTCACGCAAGCACAAATAAAGTCAAATGGGTCAGCCCTAAATTAATCATGGAGAACAATATAAAACCTTAAATCCAATGTCATTGCTAAGTTTTTGTGCACAGCAAGTAGCAAGGAACAAACAGAAAGTCCTGTGCTCAACCAAGCTTTGCAAACTTACTGTCAAGTGTTGCCTGTGTCCTAACACCACTGTGCCCATTCTGTAAACAAGGAAGAAATTAATTAATAAATCATCTTAGAGGTATATTAAATGTTTAGACTGAATCACGTCAAACATGCTTCATGCAAAATTCTATAGTCATACTAAATTGAATGAGGCAGAAAATTAAATTTTTACTGCCTTTAAAAAAAAACTACATCATAAAGTTGTCTCAAGTGCAAGGTGTCCTGAACACAGAGAAACCCATACACTGCCCATAATACACCCATCAGGCAGCAGACCTTCCCATGTACTGTAACATAAACTTCAGGTTCACACCAATATGAAAGAAGGAATTGCATTAACATATAGGAAATGGTTGTGTTTTTGATCTAATGTAACTCACAATTTTAACTATCCAAGTTACACAGAGACGCCAATTTTTTTCCATTGAAAGATAAGACTTGAGAAGCACCAGTTGTTTTTTGGATAACGCTGGAGTACAGAAGTGGATAGTCTATGCTTGATCCTCACCAGTACGTACATACGAGCTAGTGCAGAAGACAAGTGTGACTGAGCCAATACATAACGAAGGCCAGAAGTATATAAACTTACAAACTCTCAAAAGTTCCTAAAACATTTTAAAAAATCAGTTCTTTTAAAACAAAGCTACATTCCACATACAAATAGAGCAGGTGGGTCTGAATCTCCAAAGAGATTCTTTGTCCTATATTGGACCTTTCCTTATGCTTGTTAAAATAATACATGAAACTAATTCCCACTGGTGTTTAAATACAACAGAAAAGTAATGCTGGAGGGGCCCATAAAAATTTGGGATCCATTTGACAGGTGTCATATAAATTTAGTAAATAATATACCTTTCCATAGAAACTGTCAAGTAATGGCAAAATACCATAACTAATATTCACATACAGAGACAGATCCTTAGCTTCAGCAAAGGAAACTTGAATAGAATTTTAAGTGTTACTAAAAAAAGATCAAAAGACAATTTAAGATGTCAAAACCCACAAAATCAGAGGTTCTTATATCCCAAATACAGTATTATCAAAAATTACTATCTATCAGGAAAAGCAAAAACAAGTAAGAGGGTGGGCTTGGGAATCAAAAATACCACTTGGCTTGGTTAAAGCCTTAATGTATCAGGGGAATACAAACCGAACACAGGTAAGAATATTCCCCCATTTATAGGTCCTGTTTCTGTAAATGAACTCACCGTAACTGCAACAGGGGTTGGTTCAGACAAGGCCATGGAGCTTTGGTATGCTATCCTGCTATGCACAGAAGTCTGGTCATAGGAGGAAGTTGTTACTGGGCTAGTGCTCTGGGATGAGCAGGTCAAGCTGGAAGAGCTGATGGCAGAGGTTGTGTAGGTGGAGTCCTGTACTGTATTGGATACTGGCAAAGAGGTATTCAAAGAATCACTGGAAAAAAAATAATTTATCATCTTGTTAAGTATTTCAAATACCTTCATGAAAATATCAACGCCTATATAGCTATCTAGAACTACATTAAATACGCAGAAAAATCTAAAATACTTATAATTAGAAAATCTAAGAATGTAAAAAAAAATTATATTGCCTTGGTTCTCACTAATCACTGTTTTAAAACATCAGCTGCACTAAGCACCATTCACCTTCCTTGTTCCAGACAAGAATTTACACAAAAGCACTTTTCAGTCATGTTATTTCCACCTTTTCCATGGATTAATAGCTTATCATAATACTTCTTTCTTAAACAAGCAAAATTGATAAACCCTGGTATATGATGAATAACCACAATAGCATTCTTTTTACAATAGATTTTTAATGTTACAGAATGACTTATGCAAAGAGCCAAAAATACTTTAAAACATGCAGGAATGTTTTATTTTCCAATTAGTTTAAATATAATTTATAAAACTAAAAGTTATATGAAAGTTCATTTTTATTGATATTTCTGAGTTAACTTCAGGAAGTTTTTTACTGATGCCAATTTTTCAATTAGTAAGGAAATAAAAATAACTGGTACACTGGCACTTATCACTGACTATTTCAGCATTCCAGTAAAGCTTCTGCATACAGAAAGCCTAGCTTCTTTTCTCATTTTCTCATCCTGTAGGAGCATCAGATCTGTAACCTGATGCCAATCTACTAACACACATATGGTATAAAGGTCAACTCTGCTGGATTAGATGAAGAAAAACATGGGTAGTGAGGAACAAATCCCCAAAACACTTGAAAATTAGGGCAATTTTACATGAGAAAGAAATTCTTTAACGGATAGCTTATTAAAAGTTTATTTATATGCATGTCATCTCTACCTTCACATCTATCCATCCAGGGAGATTTGGATTATTATTAGAAGAGAAGTTTATCATTTAAGATACAGTCCACAGAAAATAAGTCATCATGTTTTCCCCTCTCATTACATTGTAACCCTGTCTTGATGTTTTTGGCACAAACTTGACCCCTTTCAAGAACACATGAGAATTCGGGGAGGGCAACTCATACGTACTTTACTGATTTTGAATATAAGCTATTGTTGGTCGCCTGGCTGGTATTCTCACTGCTTGAAGCTGATCCAAACTCTGGGAGTGTAGGCTCTGATCCAAACTCAAGAGCTCCAAACTGAACATTTAACCCTGTCATGTCAGCTGATCCAGGCATCTCCACAGCAGAGGCAGGAATCTTAAAGGAAGAAAAAAAAGCCATAATTCCCTTTGTATACATCTGCAAGGTGAGATCAATTCACCGAATCTGGAGCTGAAGGAGTAAACTATACTATTCCACAATAACAAAGTATCATCTGCATACTTCCCTCCCCCCCTCCACCGATATTCATATTGTGGCTACTAAATCAAACTAAAAATCACACAGCAACAGCCACTTTCCTTAAAAAGCAACCAGCCATCTGCTTGCAAAAGGTACCACCACAATATGTTGGACCTAATAGCTATCCAGCTTAGTATTTCCTGCTTCATAAATAAGAAATATAGCAAGGTCTTTGCTCTTCTTCTCCCTAGCAATTTATATAAACCATAGACTGATCAAATCATAGAATCATTTAAATTGGACAAGAACATTAAGATCAAGTCCAACTATTAAAGCCAGCACTACCAAACCATGTTTCTAAGCACCACACTTTCACATCTTGTAAACAGTTCCAGGGATGGTAACTCCATCACTTACCTAGGCAGCCTGCTCCAGGGATCAACAACCCCCTGAGTGATGACCTTTTTCCTTATATCCAAACAAAACCTTCCCTAGTGCAACTTGAGGCTGTTTCCTCTTGTCTCGTCACTTGTTAACTGGGAGAAGAGACCAATCTCCACCTGGCTACACTCTCATTCTAGAGAGTGATGAAGTTTCCCCTGAGCCTCCTTTTCTCCAGACTGAGCCCCTGCAGCTCCCTCAGCTGCTCCGCAGGCCTGTGCTCCAGACCTTCCCCAGGTATGTTCCCTTCTCTGGATGCACTTCAGCCCCTCAACATCTTCCCTGTGTGAGAGACCCAGAACCTGACGCAAGATTTGAGGTGCAGCCTCACCAGTGCCCAGTACAGGGGGACAGTCACCACACCCTGGTCCTGCTGGCTATGCCAGTGCTGACACAAGTTTTTATGGTTTTTACATTCACTAATGACAAGCCACCACTCAATTACCCACCTTGGATGCTGGAGTTATCCTCCTTTTTGGTGGTTTAATCTGCTTCTGCTGGGTTTGTTGAACAGTCACTGCCTGGTTATCCATAGAAATAGAGGGGAGCTGTAATATTTTGCTAACAGCTGTAGAGGTGTCTACTGGTGATGGCTCTCGGAGTTTTGCCTGGGAGGAGGACGACTCCAGTCCAGGAGAAGGAACAGGAACCACCTGCATTTGCTGTTGCTGTCGCTGGGTCAGCTGGCTCAGAACTGGAGATGGCTCAGGCTGGGATTTAAAGTCTGGTCAGTGTCGAGAAAAAAAAATATCAAAATTAAAGCACTGAACTCTGCTCTTCACACTTCTACTCTTTTTTGCAAGAATCCGGGTGGTGCTTAATAGTTATGATTCTAAGTCTTTTTGACTAAGACATTTGCAAGTCTTCTCAGACATCACAGGGGTTTCATATGGATCATTACCACTCTAACACTAATAAGGACAACAGTTGATTTATCTTCTACTTTAAATAAACAGCTATGACCAAGCATTATTTAGTTACTCCCAAAAATATGAAAACAAACCCATCTACACAGTCTCAACACACACAAGTCATCAAAAACTGTCACATATTATTTTAATCAAATACTTCAAGTTTCACGGCAATTAACTGTGCTAATATAATATGAATACTTCCAAGGGGTAAAGAGCTGTAGCAATTTAGAGGTGTTATGATTTAGGATTCCCTGCCCCTACAAAGTAGAAAATTAAAGAAAACCAGAAAGTCTTCTACCATCTCATAATAGCTGAGAGTCAAAGACATGCTGGACATGAACAGTTTTTTTTCCCCCAGTATTCCCTTTCATAGTTTTCGCATGCTGAAAACCATGAAGTGACTTAAGTACTGCTCAGCCACCACAGAGACTTCCAGCATTTACATTGTGCAGGGTTTTTTATTCAGTTGGTAACATCCATTAGAAAGCATTAAAATGTACATAATTTTTTTTTTAGAATTTCTACATGTCAGCGACAGTAACTGTTACCAATGGTTGCTTAACTACACAATACACACATACGAGAGACGCAAGAGCTATCTTCTTTACAGTGAGAATACTGCTAGGAACAACACTGCAGAAAATAAGTTTCTGTCATTCTCACTGCTGCTACTAAATTTACTCAATTACATGAAAATTTCATACAATTATAAATGTACAAAACAAGTAACCTGAATCATTCACAGCACACTAGGGAAAGAATACTGAGGCGGGATGTGCATTATGAAGAAATTACATAGTACACATTCAAAATTCATGTAACGATTAGAAGAGAAAATACAGGAAAAAAAACCAAAATACCAGTACACAACTTTGCACTCAGATAAAAGCACAGGTACAAAGAAAATAAGTCGTTTCCAGCGTTAAAAAACAGCCATCAATAAAGTTTCATGTAAATATTCAAGCACACTAAATCAAAGATGTCATTACCTGGAAGGCTCAATAACTTTAAAGATGTAATGACATTTATGGACAGGCTTAAAGTTAACAAAACTTAGTTTATGATATACTTGTGATGCCTATTACCAGGAAATAAACATAACACTTAAAATGTTGTAAATTTTTTAGGAAAAGTCTTTCATTTAAGTAATTTTAAACTATCATTGGCATTAAGAAATTTTACCAGCTAATATAGAGAGAAAGAGAGAAGAAGCTGTGTCAAAGCACTTACCAAACTGACTGAGGACTGATGACTGAGTACTAGGTGGTTTTAGATCCCAGGATGACGCAGCAGCTGTGCTCGTGGTGGCAGAATTGCTATTGGTTTGTTGAGAGGTAAACTGACCCAATCCTGGTGATTTCAATTGGTCCAAGATTTGGGAGCCAGCAGAGTTTGCCAGTTTAGAGGATCTTAGCTCTCCAAAGCCAGAACAAAGAACTGCCGACTACCAAAAGAAAAAGAAGAAGAGGGGAAGGAGTGGAGCTTCTATCCGGCAGCAACTAAAATCTTTTTGGATGTAGATTATTAACAAATGACCAGTAAAAACTTCCATGACTGTAATCACAGTAATACTAACTTACTTGAACCCATGCATCTAAAAATATAGATTTACTAATAGCTGGACTGATTTTTAGAGAATAAACACCGCATCTCACAACCTTAAAACTGACTCAAAAATAGGCATGCTTCCACAAGAAGCAGTTGAATATGTGCTTGGAAATAAGATATCAGATTTCTGGCCTAGAACTCTTAACCATAAACAAATTATTTTATCCTAGATCAGCAAGCAATGAGCACATCTGCTCTCTAATAAAAACTTAATGTAATTACTTCATGTAAACCAGAAATAACTAATGAGCAAAATAAAAAAATTTTTGGAGGGTGATAAAGGGAAGGAATGATATTCTTCATTCCCAGCTTTTTCAACAAATACCAAAACAATTCATGAAATGACTGGCACTGGGAAAGTTGTTCAACCTGAAATATTTACTCATTAACAACATTCAGTAAATGTAATATTTAGAAAGCATAAGATAGTTTTACCAGACTTTGAGGAGAATAAGAGTTTACAGCATTGGAGCTGCCTGTTCCTGATGTCATCTGGGTGCTGTGCTGAGAATTTGTGAATACTAAGGCTTGGCCAAAGGTCTGCTGCTGGGGAGACTCAAATGAGTTTCCTTCTGTTTCTTGGGTAGATGTCACCGGCTTTTGAAGCAGTGTCACCAAATCAATGCTACAAGACAAAGTGAAATTTGGCTGGAATGAATACCATGGTTAAACTTCACTAACACTGAGGAAAGCATTAACAATGCTAAACCCGCCGTCCCAGCAACAGAATTACTACTGATTAACAATCTTCAAATGTTTTTTGTCCATCATACAAAGAGAGAGAAGGGAGTTTTTTGCCAATAAGTAATAAACACAAAAATCCCACCCCAATCTGAGTGGATGAACTAAAACACTTTTAACATAATTAGAGGGACATCCACTGGAAGAATAAAACAAAAAACATATGAATATATAAGGAAGAAAGAAATATAAACTATACATCATCTGACACCATGCCTCATGCAAATCACATCCATATTATCCAGAATATTTTGCTGCAGTGCAGCAGAATCAGGACATTTGAGACCATTAGCCCATTTAGTTTTCAGGTCCCATGCTATCCAGTTACCGAGTCTTCATCACTAAACTTTAACCTGCTCTTCAGAAACATGAGGCTAATGGAGGCAGTTGATTTTACAACATCACCAGCAAGGCATTTGAAGACAAAGCCAAGCAAAGGAAGGCAGCAACTGACATTTTTGGTTCTTGATCTTAACCTTCTGCCATCAGTAAAGCCCTAATATTGCTATGTTTAGCAGGGAATTTACCTTTTTGCCAATGTAAGCTTTCATTTAACACATTTGTCAGATTTGTCTACATTCTGAAGACTTTCTGCATCTACAAAGACAGACTTTCCATTTTCTGGACACTAAAGCTAGAGCTTCCTTTTCAATGGCAAAATATATTCTTTCCCAGCTACTTTTTTCTTCCTGCCTATAAGTAGTCCCAATGCAGAAGGTGTGTTATGCTCACAAATTTGGTAAGTTTGTCTCCACTTTCACAGTCAAAACTCAGGAACTCACAGAAACAACAATTTGATGGATTTTTCAATTTTGAGATGACTTTGACCAGTCTCTGACAATGTTTTTATTCAATATTTTATGTGTGCAAGCTAACATTGCTTAATCAAGGAGAAGGTTTTTAACGTATATGGAAAACATGGCAAAAGAGCTTACCTTTGCCCAGGAGTCACATGATTTTCAGCTGGAACAGAAGATGAAGTGAAGACTTTTGTTTCAGAAAGCTGAAAAAGAGATAGGGGAAGAATTTTATACGCTCACACTTCCCTCCTGCAACACCTGCAGAAATTCCATTTTGGTCATATACTTTCAAGATAAAAGTCAAGTTAAACCACCATTACAAACAGCTACTCTGAAGCTTTGCTTAAAAAGACAAAAATATGTAGCCAAACTGTAGTATAATCTTCCCCACAGAGTCAAGTACGTATTTAACTGGAGGGTTGGGTTAGGAAATTTGACCTACTGAAAGCACACACCAGCTTAGAACAGTACACCAATGTAACTACATCAGCCTGGGAAACAGTTTAACTGAAATACAACAGTAGAAAGTAATTAATGTGACAGCCATTCTACCGTCAATGGGTAGACAATTTATGACACTGTAGAACAACTCTGATAGATCTTGTTGCACAAGGGTAAGACACTGCACTGCTTGCACTCATTTCATGTATCCTTGCATATGACATTTCAGCTCGCACCACCAGCAGAGGCAGGTAAGCACAGATATAAGTACAGTGAACCAGCATTCATGGTTCCTTCTTGGCAGCTCTGTTAGGAGAGGCAATAAGGTATTCAACTGAGCGCTCGAGAGCACAAGCTCAGAAACAGTAATAAAATGAGGGCCATTCTGACACTCAACTAACAAGTCAGACCACCCATAGAGGAAAGCAGCACTGTTTCCACCATGCTGTTACAATACAGAGATATAGTCGCACAGACACCTGGGGAAGTGGAGCTGGTTGGGACTTGGGGGGAAAAGAGGAGGTTGGTTGGTTGGTTCTTTGCAGTGTGGTTGGATTTTTTTAACACTTTTTCTTGTTTAAAGAGTAGTAGTTGAGCAACTATAACTTCCTAGGCCTAATTTGTTTATACTGGTGGAAGTACTTGCAAACCAGAATAGGTCTTAAGCCAATACAGGTTAGGTTTAGCAAGACGGAGATACGCATGTACAGCACTTGTACTTTAAATTTAATTTTCACAAAATCACCCTTAATTCCTTTGGAAGCCTTGTCTTTGATTGAAGAACAACTGACCTATTCAAAGAACACCTTTAGAATGGGCCATTTGATACAGCTCCCCTAGGAAATGATGCATTTTTTAATTGCATACTTTTCCAGCAGCTTAGTTTAAAGGAGCTGCCATCACAAACATGAGCCAATTTCATTTGCCATGCCACAGGCAGCTCTTCTGAGAGCATGTGTATTCCTGAACATGGATATCTGATAAGGGTCTCCTATGAAACACTGTTGATTTAAGAAGGCCACAGAAAGGTTGACTGAGAGAAAATTGCTACTCAAGAGGCAGGGTAGAGATATTTCACATACTCTCCCACCACCCTCTTGCAAGAAACACATGAAACATATGAGGCCATGAAGAAATCACTACTACCACAGTTCCTCCCTCCATTCTTGCCCGCCCCTTGCAGCCAACACAATGCACTTTAATCCCTCATTTCTGGATCACTTGTCCTGAGATTAATGCTGACAGCCCACAGTTCAGTGTATTGACCAAAACAAAGAAAGAACATTTTGCTTAAGTACATTTCAGTTAAAAAGGCTGTTCCTCTATTGTTCAGTGCTTTCCCCACATGTTTTATTTTAGAGCAATGCATACTGTACTTTCTGGGGTATTATGATATTCCTGCATTACATGGCACAAGAAGGTCAGCTAATGGCACAAGCAGCACTTTATGGTCTGCAATCCCCTGGTTAAATATTAAATTCTTTGTAATGTCAACAGTTGCTTAGACTCATATAATCAAGGAAAAGACTAACCATGGACAAACACTCATGAACCCCAAAAATTAAGCAAATTAAGGAGACTGAGGATGCTTGACAATGCAAATGCATACTTGATGTGTGAGAGAGTAAATGCTCTCTACAGATGAACCAGCGTGCAAACAAAAGTCTCCAGCTACCAGCTCAGTTACATTGAGGTTTACACTACACTGGCGAACTCACTGCCACAAGGTCCAATCAAGCACTTAATTCAGGACTCTGCAGGGATTACAGCATTCGTCAAAACATGTTTCCTGCTGTGGCAGATGAAAAGTTTCGTTACACGAATGTATTTAGTACTTCTCAGAAGTAGTATTTCCAGTTCCCAATCAAGCCATTATGCTTGCTGCACACTACACTCACAAATCTTTCACTGAGGCTCTGGCATTTTCCCAGAACTGAACGAATGGTTGTGAGCCATTTGTCGGTGTTGGCCTCACAGGAGTATGTCCTCCATCTGCAGTGAAATGCCTGTTCTTTCCAGCTCCTGTTCCTATGATAAAATCATTCTCCAATCACCAAACAGACAATGCACTTGCAAACTAGCTACCAACTCCTAAAGCAGTAGAGGATGGTGAGGAGAAGAGCAAAATATACTCTGGTAACCTCAGAGAAACTCAACATCAACAAATCAGAAATTTAAAAGAAGTTTATTAGTGTTTTAGTATGATGCAGTGAAGGCAAAGAAATTAAAACAACTTCTCATGCTTCCTGGTAAAGAAACCACTTTCACCAAAACACGCTTTTCTTCCTTTCCTTTTTTAAGAAAAAAAATTGTTGTTTCAAATAAAATCTAGTACAACCAACATCATACAGAAAATGTTCGCCATCACCCACTTTCCAGCAATTTGCATTTCTTCTATTTCTTCCCTTTGGAATACTTTCTGTAGTAAACTTTACTTTTTTTTAGCCAGGAGAGCATGATCACAATTTAAAGAACAAAATCCAGAGCCACTTACAGTAACTCAATATTTGTATAGTCCTTCATTGTTCAAGCCCTGAATATCCCTTTAACAAAATACAACCTCCTATTTTCACTGCAAGCAGTTTCCATTCTATTTAATAGCACTGCAAAAGATAAGGACCAGAGAGGACTATCAGGTCACAAAGACCTACTTCTTCTTGGGTCAAACAACGTTAGGTTTCACGCACTTGCTCATAACTTGTATGTGACTAGAGAATACCACCTTTAAACAGAAATACTCTTTAGAAAAACACCTGGTCTTTCCCTGCAGACAGCAAATATGTCAGCTTCCTTTGTTCTTTTAATCGATAGTCATTCCACTAGAATTGTTTGTTACACACTTAAATCCATGGATTCATTTTTCAGACACAGGTTCATACTACTCTTCTGCTAGACTACAACCAGAGTCCATCATAAGCTCCTAGAGTAACCCTTTCAGATGCCCTCAACTAAAATCTCCCGTCTTAAGGCGCTTTAATCAGACATTTTCAGCTATTTATTATACACAACTTTTTACCTGTAAAAGCAATGAGAAATTGGATTTGATACTTAAGAATCAAGTTCAGGAGTGTCCACATAAAGTAACATAACTCATGAATGACTAAGAGATAGGGAAGAGTGTCAATAGGCAAATAGGAGCTTTTTTGATACAGCATCAGCTCATGCTGAGCTGATCTTTTTTCATCATCCACTACAATCCTGAAACTTTTGAGTTGTTGCTTTCCAGACACCAGGCCCTCGTTCTGGAGATGTATCTTTATTCTTATTAAAAAAATGTATACTTGGCTATAATAAAGTATTTTTCATTGGAACAGGTCAAATCTTGCAGAGGTCCAAATCTCGCCACATGACTGGGTTACTTTCAAATGTTATTCCAATATTTTTTGTATTTCACAAACATTTTATTAAGCAATTATTTTAGTTTTACTTCACAATCACTGATGGAGGCACTAGATGGCACCTGGGCCTGGACTAGGGGAACTAATAGCCCTCCTACAAAAGCCCACAATCAATAAGGGTTCTACTGTAACAGATTTGCCAAAACTTGCAAGGCCAATTTCAATATACTAATATTACTATGTTTTGTGATAGAATAGCCCATAAATTTCCACCATTCTTAGCCCTTAGTCCACCTTTAGCACACACTGAAGAAACTGAGGACAGGTTTAAAATATGCCAGCTTTTGATGACATTAACTGATCTAGAAAACCTAGGAATTTAAAGAGTTTCTTTTGATTCTCTCAAAAGATACATCCCTGTCATTAGGTAAGGATGGAGTTTCCATTTCAGCTACATGAAACATTCACACATTTTCAGGAATAACACTGACATTCCACCTTGCAGGAGGAGGCAAAAAGGACGACTTATTTTAACACTTCTGAAAATAAACTTGAAATAAGGGGTTACTTCAAATATTTGGGTTTTGAAACCAACACTAACTCTGAAGAGAATAAATAATCAGTTGGTATATCCAACCAGTTGCACTTACATCTTCATTCCAGTCTTCTGCTGTCCATTCTTCTATTGAGTTTTTCCACGCTCCTATTATAATTGGGTAAAGAAAGAACACGGTACCAGTTAAAAGCACAACATTGTGTTTCAACCCTTCGGCTTTACAAGCAATCCTGTTTTCATTACCAGTGGAACACAAAGCAAAGAGATGGAGGCCAGAAACATGTTTGGAAACATGGTTGGAAGCTCCAGGAAACTGGTCTGCAGAATTAAAATTTTGGGAGGGAAACACCACCACTCCTCCATCCCCCCTGCCCTTAATTTCTGATTTCAGGCATTTCTTAGCCACTATGGTGTTGGACTTAATTAGCCTGGATGCATGTCTGCACCCAGTGATTAATCCCAAACATTGAAAGAACTTCCTCCTATGGGTCCTACGACCCACAGGTTGAGGTTACTCAACTCTCCCACAGGATCCCCTAGCTTCACGCACAAATTCGTACAGAACAAAACACAACAACACCAGCTCCAATACCCACAATCCTACTTTCAACGCATTCAGTTTCAAGACCCAAGCTATGGAGCTTGTGGAGACTACTTCCCAACCTGTTAACTCACTCCTCAGAGTAGAACAACTGCAATTCCTTCCCCTGAGAGAGCAATTTATTTTAGAACATATATAATTCCTATGATGGTAGCAAGACAATCTTTAAATTTCCAGTGTAGCTAAAAAACACTTCCTGTAACTCGTGGCAGACTGGATTTGGCAAACACTGGAGCACAGTGCAGCATGCAGAAATAGGAAACCTACAGAAAACAATCCTATGGATGCAAAAATCCAACCCCATCTATAGGAAACAGCAGGTATGGATAAACAAGAGTAATAAAGGGACTGAAGGCCTTGACCACCAGCAGCAGTACGGGGAAGGTTATCCCAACAACAAGCAGAGCCTTCATGTAAACCGTGCAACCATGAGCAAAGAAAACACCAGCATCAAAGGTAGTGCCACCAGCACCCTGGATCAAGTACGAAAGCAAAAGGACTGCTTATTCAATCATCTCCTTTTACTTAACCAGGAATTATCTGAGATGTACTAATCCAGAAACAAGCCCCCCAAAGACACCATCAAAACTACCTGGTACAAACGCCAGCACTGAGAGGTGCTTCCTCTCATACTCCATGACACCACAGTGTGTTTTGGCAGAGGAAGGTCGAGCGGTGCCAGTCCTATCGGGCAAATGGGCTGACCATGAAGGTTAAACACAGTAGGGGTAAGAGAGGGGGAATATAACTTGGAACCCAAAATTATTTGGCAGGTCCTGAGCAAGGTAACATCCGCTCTGTGTGGGCTCTGTCAAGCAACATAGAGTTGCCTGAAACATCTCATGCTCACTTTTTCGCAAATGGCCCCTAAAAAGGGCTGATGTTTTTAGAAATACCCATACGCCCTCTAGCAAAACTACTACAATGCCTCAAATTTCTAGAGTAATCCACACATTTCTACAGAAATTTTGAAAAGTAGTAAAAGCACAATGAGCACCAGTTTTTAGAGGAATAGTTGATTTTCTTTCCCTTCCCCTGACCAGCACAGAATGCATTTCCCCAGTATTTCTTCTTTGAAGAAGGAATCAAAGTATTTGCTCTGCTTGTATTTATCTCCCATTAGACAGTGCCAAGGCCTATCTCTAGAAGACAAGCCTTGCACTGATACCAGAACACTAAAACACAACTCAGAGTCTGACAAAATAAGCACTAAAAGAGCTCAGATACATCAAGTCAGACTCTTGAGTATTTCCCACCACCTTTGGGAGACCAAACCTACTTGGAATAATACTTGTGATGTTTTCCTGACATTCAATTTAAACAATTATCTGTTGTTCCTTCTTATAAAACTACTTCTGAGGTTTACTCTTTTAAGTACTTTCATTTAAATACTGTGTACAGCCTTCCACCCTTTTATTAGTTTATGCAAGCTGCCCAGTTTACTAGTGTCATTTGCAAACACTCTTCCTTCCCAACTCAATCCCTGCACTCTGTTATTTCAGTACTCTTTTGTGCACTAAATCTAGTTTTTGAATGTCTTCCTCCTATTGACAGGATTTCTCAATCAGTTCTTGCCACAGGCACATCAATTTCTTTTTAGTCCAAAATCCACCCTGGCATTACTGCAACTCTTCCCAATCTTTCCCCCGCTTTGCAAATCATCACAATTCAGGAGTTCTCTGTTTTCCATCAAAATTATGCTTTGTATTTTCAAGGATCCTTGTCATACAAGCTTCAACCTAGACAGTTATTTGTGACTCATTCCCCTTTCTCTTTGTAACAAATTCAGTTTTATAAAGTTATCAAGCCAATAAAAATAGCATACATATTTTAATGAGTCTTCAGCTACGTCCCTCAAATTCTCCTCTCTTCCTGTAACACTGCTTAATTTTTTAGCCTTTCTTTGAATAATCATTGATATTAGCCCCAAAATAAATTTAACTTGGTCTATTCCGAACTTATGTACTAGTTATTTCCTTCTGGATTTGCATTCTAGAAAGACTTGAAGGTTTCCTTAAATAGTCCTTCTGTCTTTTACAGTAGATATTGAAAAAAAACCCCAAACACAAAATGCACTCCCCCGCCTCCAAAAAAACCCCCAAACACCAACTTCCTTCTACCTTCCAAGGAACACAATTGTCCCTCTTGAGAGAAAAACTCTGTAATTTATTTTTTATTTGAAAAGGAGGGAAAAGCCCAGTCATTCTTCTGTTTCAGAGTAATTTAAGGTTGTTCATAACTAAGATAGTAAAGGAAGTTTTTTCCATGAAACTTATGAAACAAAGTAGAGATATTGAGTAAATTACCAGAACACAAGGCCATTTTTACAACCAACTTTGAGTAGTGAGCATTGCCAATATAACTTATGTATAAGAACTGCTATGATTTGTGCTCATTTTCTTCCACTGTCCTCTACATTACAAAAAATGTAAGAAAGAAATGAGGCAGCTCAAGTTTATTCCCTTTTGGAGGTGAATTGGTAATTTTGTTTCTCTTCACCTGTCTCTTTGCCTTTCATCTGTACACTATTTCTTTACAAATTAGGACGCAGGAAAACTGATGCTGTATTATTTGGAATACACCTTAATTTTCTGCCAAGGAATTTTGCAGGAAGTCCCTCACAATGACACCACTCATTCATACCTCAAAGATTCATTCATCTGACAAGGCCAGGGAAAATTCCCCAAATGCCTTCTCACACCTTCTTCCTACAATGTTTCCCAAATTTCCATGCATGCCTTGTGCTATTGAAGTCCAATGTGGTTGTTGGTGACACATCCAGAGCAAAAATGCGCTTGACATCCAAACAGAAATTCCACACATCAAAACTCTGAATTTCCACCACTCTGTCAGCAGCACACCTCTCATGATGGCACATTTGTACTGTCAGAGGGAACCGTTTACCCACACCAAGCTACTCTTATTCCTAGACAAATTCTTTCCCTTACTGAACACTAAGGAGATGCCTACAGGGACAGAGGCTGCTGTAACAGAGGCACATGGAGGCTACTCTGAGAGAGCAGGGAGGGTCCCAGAACACTTGAGTTCATTTCGGAAGTAGAGCACAAGTCATGCATAAGCTACATCCTTACAGATGCAATCAGTAGTAGCAAACCAGTGATTCTCTACCTCTGGTCCAATCTCCTAGTACCTTTCTTGCAGATCTTTCTTTACTTAGTTAATCTTACAGCTTCTGCAACACCTGTGATTAACATACCCTGCCCCTTGCTAACAGGTATCAAACAACAACAATAACATAAGAATCCCCAAAGGAACTTTCAAGAAATTAGGTAATCTTCCTTATTTGAAAAACTAATGCAAGTAAAAACAAACGGTGTATTTCTGTTTGTGCTACAGCACCAAGTAATTTAACAATTCCTTAGAGAGATACTGTATTTGGTAAGAATGCACCCTTTAACAACCACTAATACCATCAAAGCCACTCTTCCATACTGGTTTAGAAGGTAATCAGAGTGACAAGATGGCTGACTAATAACCATCCCTGCACTTTGAGCCTGTTGTTGTCTTCTCTGGTTAAACGGAAAATAGCTTGTAAGACATTCAGAAAGCTGCATCTCTCAAGTGGCTCACAGCAGAGCTCAACAGAGCATACTCTGCCCTTCAGGATCAGCTTCCACACTTGACACAGGAGTTGATAAAAATCACCCAAGTAAGCTTCACAAATGAAGAGATCAGAAGAGTTATCCATCGCTGCAGTTAAGAGAAATTCACTCAATGGCTCCAAAGTGGGGACAAAAACATACATTACCTTCTCCATTCTAACACAAGGTTTCCTTTGCCTTCATCTCCTGTCACAGAACACAGGAAGCAGCGAGGTAGCCTATTTCTTCCCATCACAGATAAACAGGCCACCCTCCTGATTTCTGAATCACTGTAAGACCACAGCCAAATGGTTCCTTTCCAAATTATGTCAGTCTCTTGCCTTTAGATGGAAGTGCGTACTTCTCACTTGAAACTTCACACAGAAACACACATCTGCCTCGATCGTCAGACAGGTCAACAGCTTTTTGGCTTCAATTCTAGTGCCTGCTTGTGCTTTAGCTAGTAGTTTTTCTCTTCGAAAGTTGCAGATCTTGGTACTCCATCCAGAGACTCACATCCTTACATTTCTGCATTGTGCAGCTAGGGCTTCCAAAGCTACCCCAGTGTCACTGAGTGAATTCATACTTGTAAACTTTTTCTTTTATTTTTCTTCTTAGATATTCACACCCTATTGCCTAAAGCCTGTGGACCAATCAATTCTATGAAGACTTATGCTCCTTAACTACGTTAGGTGAGATCTTAAGCAGTATTAAGATATCTAAATACTTCTTTACATACAAGGTTCTTCCAGTGAGTCTTCAAATTCCTTGGTTTCTCAAGGGGGTTTTAGTACTATAACAAAAGATTCCAAAATGCCTCCTCATTCTCACCAGAGACACTCAGGCTCTGCACATCAGCAGCAGTTAAACTTAAAAATCACCTAATATCTGTCACAAGAGATGTATACAAATTTTCAGAAGTTAATTGAACACTAACAGAATGGTTATTTTAGTTTCAATTTGCTACAGGTCTTCATTCCAATCCTTCCACTTCTTGAAGCATCTTACCAGTTCCATCATCTGCATCATTCTGACCAGTCTCCCAGATCTCTGACTTTGTCCCAAAGCCATCAGTGGCAGAAGACTCCGTATAGTCTGCAGGATTAAATGTCCTAGAGTTTTGAAAGTTAAGAAATGGAAGAGAACACATGGGTCATTCAACGAGCACAAGTGTCATATTTTTAGCTGAAGTTGTATTAGATTTAACATCTTGATTTCCACATAACTTATCTTGACAGCTTTTAGTTTTCAAAAAAAAAAAAAAAAAAAAAGGAATTCTTTTACAAGCAGACAGAGATAAAAAGGGAGAAAATAGGAGACGAAAGTGAAGAGACTGGTGAACAAAATTCCTGTAGAGAAACTGAATCAAATCAATTCCTGAAAAACCAGTTAACAGCATCCCTATTCCTCCCAGTCTTATAAAACATTAGTTTATACACACAATGATGACTCTCTCAACTGCTAAGTTTTTCCAGTTCTTCAGCAGGTGGCTGACTGATAAGTGACCAGTATAATTTCCTTTCAGACCATCGATTAGATTATTTCAAAGTGCTCTGCTTGCTGACACCAAATGCCAAAATACACAGATGCCGCTAGAAGGTGAAGAAGCATTATTGAAGAAAAATCTCTTTTCATTTCATCATCTGCAAGTATGAACAAGAAGAATTATTAGAGAAGTAGAACAAGACTTCAGTTCATCATGACTTCACTGATGTTGCATCAAGTGTCATTAAAGGCAAACATTGAGTGACAGCAGTGGAGGCTACAATTCTACAAAACAAGTTATTCCAACAAAATTGAGAGCAAACTTTTAAGCTGCTGAGTAACCTCCCGAATCTAAGGTCCATATGAGTCCAAACAGCCAAAACACTAAACGCCAAAAGCAGAAGAAAGTTTAGAATTGCCATTTTCAAGTTTTATACATAACACATATTGCACGTTCTTCATTACACTAAAATAAATCTAGTTTTAAATTCACCTAAGACTATATGTAGCACACAGCTTTCAGACTCCAAGGCACCATGTGGCTGATAGCAGGTATGGCTCTCCATGCTTGAGATATTAACATGGAGTAGACATGTATTAGGATTCTAGGTGTGCCTAGTTAAAAACACTAGTTTAAGACAAAAATATTCCATTCATCATCTAAGAGATTTTTCAGTTTTTGCATCCATATTGGTTTATCGAACACACAGCAATAACCATATGTAGAGGGGCAACACTGTCAATTAATATTGCCACTCAGTTTGAGCCTTGCCAAAATCTGTGCTCTGCATGTTTCTTACCCCATGCCTTGGGCTGAAAACCTCCCCGCTCCTCTCCCTCTGCCACGTCCAATCCCTAGGAGAGAAAACACCATTTAACAGCAACAGCAGAGGAGCCACCAGTGACTAGTCTGCCACATTAAAAAATGCCACAGTTCAACAAAACTACCATAGTTGAAATTAAATATAATTTACTTCCCAAATTCCCACACAGAATTTGCTTCCCTAACACAATCAAATAAGACTTGTTTCATCTAAGACCATGCATTTCAGTAGGATCTGCAATTATTTGCTGTCTTTTGTGTGTCTCACAAAGTAGCTCCAAATGCCATCAAAAGAAATTACCTTAAGACTCATCCCAAACTCTGCTATTGCCAGCTTATTAGATATTGTTCAAAATTTTGCCTCTACTGTCTCATTCTTTCCTAAGATGCTCTAGAACCCCAGCCTCCCGGAGTATCCTGATCTCTCAAGCAATTCTCTGTCACTCGTTATCTGTGAGGAAAAAGTTGAGACTCCACTTGTTCCTTCTCTAACTCAGACCACCTGCCCACCCTATTGTGCATTTGCCAATCTCTTACCACACATTCCTTCTGCCTCACTCTCCATCACAGTTACTGATAGGAAAACACCCAAATTAAAAAACTCAAACTTCCTTCTTATCACCCACAAAAATATGAATTGGTTTTAACAAAAACGAGTATTTGTTTCCTCCAATTTTGATTATCAGCCTCAGTTTATGAGCTTCTTGATACAATGAACAGCTTAATTTTTGCACATTGTATATTGTTAACAAGGCATGAAAATGTTTGTGTTATTCAAGAATACACAATCCAAGTGTCCAAAAAAAGTGTTACCAACTATTTCTTATATGTAATATATTTTTGCATATATTTCCTTCCCCACCTTTTTAGGGGTTTTATGTAAGGCTTACGCAGTTTGTTAAGGTTTTTTTGAGGAAGGGTAAGAGTATTGTTTTGTATTACAAGAAGAGAAGGAGGTCAAGAGCTACACTCAGAGAACAAAACAATGTTTATTTTAATGACAAAATTATCTGGTAATTGTAAGTCACAAAGCAACTGCAAGTTTACCAGAACACACAAAAATTATAATCTTAAATCACCGGAACACTGACGTCTAGAGATCAGAATTACCCCTTACTTTCAGGAGACAACCCAAACTGAGCAAGAGCAGTCCCTCCAGGACATGGTAACACCAGTTTATGAAGGTTCTACTTTAATGACTTTCTGTTTTCTGCTCTCACCACTCATTCTTCCCCTTACACCAGCCCACTGTTGAAGTGTTAAAAGACATTTATTTCTGGACCTACTTTTTCAAGACTTTTTAGAACCACCAGTTCTTAGTGGACAAAAGATTCCCATCCAGCAACACACACCATTTTGCTGGGACAAGAACAAAGAACAGCTTGAGTCTGACTCTTACTAGCTCTGTTATATCTACATTATTTTCCCCTCTTTGCTCTCTCCTCACAGCTGGTTGGAAAGAAGACAGACGGAGGTTAGGAAAGAAGCAACAACTGCTGCAACCTGCCATTTGCCACCCATCTTCACTGAGCCCATTTGCTTTTTGCCATAAACAACAGTGCCCCAAACCCCACTGCACCCAACTGCCTCCAACTTGACCACTGAACCTTGTTTCTCAGCCTACCTATTCTACTGCTATCCTCTGCCAAAGTCAGAGCGCACTGGATTACCGTTCTGCCCAGTACATTTTTTTATGCTCAGTAAGTTTTTCTAAGAGTAGAACCAGTTACATAAGTTTACCTGGGGACACAGTAGGGGCCATCATGTAACAAAATCACTTGATATTGCTATCAATAGAGCATTAAACACCATTTACAGAAATTGCACAGAAGAAAGATCAACCATTTCCTGACAGGCTGAGGTACAGGTGGGAGCTGCGAAACACAAAGTCAACTAGAAACAGTTTTGAGTGAGACAGGTATTAGGTACAGAGAGATAACTGAAATAGCTGTCATGAAAGAAGAAAAATATTTTAGAAGAGGTAAGTCACCCCAGTATCTTAAATAGGCAGGAGCCTGAAGGAACTTAGGACACTAAAGAGAAGGTGATGTTTTAGCAAGCCACGCATACGTAAGATATGTTCCCCATAATGGGCACAATAAACTACTGACTAAAAACATCAATAAGCAACAATCTTAGAAATTGCAAAAGAGAAAAAAATGCTGCTCCTGAAGTTCCATGCACAGTCTTACACTACCAGCCAGCAAGGCATTTTTTTATACCAGATCACTATGAAAGATAATCCTGAACTTGCATTTCAAAGTTAATTCCTTTAACTTTATAATGTTGTGTCTGTGCTTTCTGTCAAAATTAGAATTAAGTCTTATGAACAAAAGAAAAAAAACCCTTTCTAATGAAGGCAATAAGGGAGTACCAAACCAATTTACTAAATCTGAAGTTAGACAAATTGACACAAATATGGTACAGTGAATGCTCACCACTGCAACACCACCTTCCTCAGACACAGGATCTCATACATCATGGTCACTTGGGCAAGATGCCAGTGGAAAGATTTAATATTCCCTCTGACACAACCAGACCACTAGTATATCCTTATGTTCTCATGCAAAGAAAGCTTCTTCTCACAGCTGACAAAACTTAAAAATGGCCTTAAAACAGAAGATACAGACTTTTAAGACAAAGAAGTTTGTCACAAAACAACTGTGAATGCCCACAGGGTATCTACAAACAGTTTATGCTTTTTAACAGTGACTAAAAAAAACATCAGACAAATAAAGCTTTCAGAATTCAGAGCAGGAACCCGAATACTGAGCAGGCAATCCCCCCAAAAATTAAACCCATTTAAATTAGAATGATTACAATAGTGGTCTTCCTCATCAGTGATCACAAGCTCAGCTCTTTTGTGTACTGACCGTTTTGCACTTTCCAGTGAGTCAGTACCAAACAACCACCAGGAAACAGTATTGTTCACTTTTGGATCAGCTCTCCAAACCAGTTCCCAGCTTGACAGATGCCAGAAAACCTTTACACCAAACCACCAAAAACCCCTGCTGTCTACAGGGACATGTTGCCTGCCTCTTTCTTTGTTATGGTTAGTTTGCCTGTCTCCTATCATCTCACACTTTCCGAGTCCCTTAAATTAGCTACCAAGAAGGATCTGCCCCAGGATCTTACCAGGCACAGATGTGAGACTCCTTGGCCTCTAGTTCCCTAGGTCTGCCTTCCTTCCCTTTTTAAAATGGAGGTTATGGTTCCCTTTTTTTATCAGTGGGCACTCAAATATGATGGATGGTAGCTTAGCCACTTCCTCTTCCAGTTCCCTGGGCAGCTGCAGATGTATCTCGTCAGGCCCCAGGGACATGTGCTCCTTCAGATCTCTCAGTCTCAGACTTTATCCTCTCCTAGAGTTCATGGTTATTTATCCTCCCAGCTTCTGCTTTTACCTTGTGTAATTCATATGGCTGGAAATCATGTGTGAAAAGACCAAGGCAAGAAAAGTCATTAAGTACGTCCGGCTTCTCCATGCCCAGGTTTGATGGCTCTCCTGTTTTCTTACAGAGGGCCCACATTTTCCCTTGTCTTCCTTTTATCACCAACAATACAACTTTAGCATTCCCAACTAGAATCCTGGCTGCTGAGACAATCTCACCTCCCTCTTCTAGGCCAAGATATATTTGCTTCCTCCTTCTCTGGGCTTCCTTTTTGTGTTTGAATTTATCCAGGAGCTCCTTTTCATCCACGCAGTTGGGGCAGTTTTGTCTTTCTTTTGTTTGGAATGCATTGCTCCCAAGATTGAAAGAAGGAGTCCCTAAACATTAACAAGCGTTCCTGGGCCCCTCTTCTCTCTGGGACTCCATCGCATGACACTCTACCAAGCAGGTCCTTGAAAAGGCCAAAGTCTGCCCTCTTGAAGGCCATGGCAGTGAGCTTGTTGTGTGTTCTCATCACTGCCCCAAAGATCGCAACCTCCACCATTTCCCAGTCACTACAGGTCAGGGTGCCCTTGATCTTCACGCATTCCTCACCAGCCCCACAAACCAGTTCACTTCCTAGGCTGCAAGCAAACATGGCTTGATTTGCTTTTCATCTGTAAGAAGTCCCAACTACTTCTCTGCAGGGCTGCTCTCAAGGAGTTCTTCTCCCCAGTCTGTATTTACACCTGGGACTGCCCTGACTTGAGTGCAGCGTCTTGGTCTTGCTAAACCTCATGAGATTCCCAACAGGCCCATTCCTCAAGCTTGTTCTTTGGATGACATCCCATCCTTCAGATGTGTCAGCTGCCTTTCTCAGCTTAGTATCATAGGTAAATTTGCTGAGGGCGCACTCAATCTCACTATGCCAGTGATAAAGATATTAAAGAGCACCAGTTCCAAGACAGAGCCGTGAGGGACACTAACTGTCACCAGCCTCCATCTGAACATAGAACCGTTGCACAACTAACTGGACGCATCCATGCAGCCAATTCTTTATCCACCAAATTGTTCACCTTTCAAATTCCTCTCTCTTCAATGCAGAGGTAAGTGTGACCATGTCCAAGGTCTTACGGAAGTCTAGATCGATGATGCCAGCCTTTCCTTGTTGACTGTTGTGATCACTTCATCACAGGACACCAGACTGGTCAGGCACAACTTGCCCTTCATGAAGCCATGATGACCAAAGATGCTTGTCCCCTTTCCTGACAGATGGAACCCGTCAGTCCCCAGAAGACCAGGTTTCTCAAAGCAAGTCCTCTGGTCTAAGAGGTCAAATCCCCTGCTGTGGCATAAGGCCTATAAACACCTGCTGATTGTCGAAATACAACTGGCTCTCTCAAACCCCTTTAGTTTTGACTGTGAGGATGGATGAAAAAACTACCTGCAACAACTACCTGCTTCAGAGTGCCTTACAGCCACACCCAGGGCTCTGTAATCCCCCCTTGATGCTGTTCAAACTGCTCCCGGCTCTACCACTGGTACCCACATGAACCAACAAGGGGAAGAAACAGTCAGTGGACTGCAAGAAGCCTGGTAGTCTCGATGACATCTCTGGTAAGAGCCCCTGGTAAGCAGCACACCTCTCTAGAAAGCACAACATGTCTCCAAAGGGGTGCCTCTGTGCCTCTCAGAGGAGTATCCTACTTCTGTGATCTACTGCCTTACTCTTTGTATTTTTCTTCTGAATGATTTCTAGAAAGGCCAATACTTATACCCAACCCAGGCAGGAAACAAGTTTTTCTGTTTTCACTAAAACCCACTAGGAGTTCAAAACACTCATCACATAATCACTCCTCCACTCTGGTACCATCCATGCATGGCAAGAATTGCTCTTCACATTCACAACATTTCTTCCCCCAAAGCAAATGCACACTTCACGGCAGCATGAGAAAGGTATGTAGAAACACAACTCAGATAGGATTAGTCCATTAAATTAATAACCTGTTCTGCAGAAAATCAAGTGTGCTGAGCTTTTAGGCCTAAATCTTTGCACTGCAACACAGGGGCTTATTTCAAAACTCAGATTTTTCACTCGGGGTTTAAATTAGAGGAAGCTACTTCAAGAAGTGCTGCTTAAGAAATGGCCTGAAAAACAGCTGCAAGAAAAAGGAAATGCGGACTCGAAGGGCAGGCAACACTCTTTGTGCTGATCTCTGACTAGACAGTAACTGAACTGCTCTGGTCTCTGCTCTCGCAGTGCAGAGCCAGTCATCCTCCCAGGAGAACCAAGCTGACAGAGGCTTATTAAACCTTAAGAGGTAAGGATGCTAAGTACAGAAACTTTGTTTTCTAGGTACTCCATATTAGCAAAAAAACCACCAAAGCTGAATTTAATAATACAAATTACTTTTGTCATTATTAGTCACCATAAAGATAGAAGAAATTAATCAGTTTCATACACTGCATTTACTCTAGAAGGTATTTTTACAAGTCATGCTGAAAACTTTCAACTCTAAAATTATATTTAAAAGGAAAAAGGTGACTTGTTACAACTAAACTATGATAATATCAAAAAAATTAAACTGTACACAACAGAGTTTCTTAACTATTGCAGAACAAGCCACAGCAAAACTAAACAAACTTCAAATTTTGACTTCCACAAGGTCTGCTACACACCCATGTTTTAGGAAAAAAAAAATTTCCTTAGTTCTGGTGAACAAAATCCAAGATATATTCTGTGCCAACTGGTCTAAGATTTTAAACAAGGGAATGTTTATACATTTGGATGCAATTCTGGATACAGAAACTCAATTTGTTGAAGGACAGATACTTCTTATGTTAAAAACAACGAAAAGAGATCAAGAATACAAACTGGACTATAATCAGATATCTATGAAAAGGACAAGCTGTTTTGTTTTCCTATACAGCCAGCAGACAAAACAGGAGCTAGAATTAAAACATGGCATTTTTTCCTTTCATTTTCATATCTGTTTTGTAGATAACCCTGGCAGAACCCACATTTATGGCATGCTCATGTTGTTCTGGAATAACACGCCATAACTGCAAACTTCCCAATTCCTTCAAAAGCCTTTTCCAGCTCTACATCCTTTTTTTCCCTTCTGTATCCTTTTCAATATGAAGTAGAGAAACTGAGAGAATAAGGCCTGCACTTAAAATTGAAGATGCAAGAACACTAAAACCAGCAGCATAAAAAACCCTGTGCTTGTAAAGTTTGTCAATTTGTATACAACACAGCAGCTGATTAAAACTCAAATGATAAAATGTTTCTGTAGCTGACAATCCTAAAGACATAACCATCTGCCTCCATAACTTCTTCAGAAGATTCCATTCTAGACAGTTGCAAATCCTTGCTATACTGACAAATATAATCACTTTGATGCAATTACTGCTCATCACCATTACAGTATTTCTTACACTTAAACTAAGCTCATGCAATAAATTTGGTTCTGAAAAGAAGCACAGATGTGAAGGCATCTTAAAACAAGATATTCCCGACTTCAATACAAAGTTTACACCCTTAGCTTAACAAGTGAAGATTTAGTTAAGAGCAATTACAGCAGAGACGTGACCTGTTACATATGCTGTGATACATCTTTGCATTCTGCTCATGAGCCAATACTTCGGATATACTTCAAATCCCTAACGCCCTGCATACTAGCACACAGCGGTGGTTGCACTGTTTACCTACTACCCTATGAAGGTACAAGGAACGTGACATGGTCATTAATGGAATATCTACTGCCAGATAAGGGTACTGCGTTACACACTGAATATCAAATATTCAGTATCAGGGTTTTCCCCCTCAGTAAACAGCACATTATCACCTCTGTGTCAATCCCATTTTTGCTATTTTCAGTTACTTATCATTTCTAAAAATTACATTTTTGTACAGTGAAACAGTAATACATATATTGGCCCAGCAAATCTCCTAGAAGGCAGCCAATAAGATATCTCCTGTCTGAGAAAGTAGCTTAAAATAGAAAAATGTGCTGCTCAGATAATTAGTTGACCCCTGATTTCACATCCAGTGCCTAGATTTACACACACACACACACTCTGCATGAAATATTTCTAAAAAGGGTTCTGTGGTGATTACCAGGAATATGTTTACTTTCAGCTGAAGTATGTTATCTCTCATTTGACTGTTCTGTGTAACGGAAAAGACAGACTACAGAAGGAAATGGCAGGAAGCCTTTTATTATTATTTCTACTAATATCCATAGACAGAAGGTCATGTATCCCTGAAATTATAAGAACCAAATTACACAGATTTCTAAAACTTCCTGCAGATTTCAAGGATTTGCATTGTAAAATTAATCAGGTAGTTCCTGCCATGGAATACACACACTTGTAATATAATGATCCTGTAGCTGGCCAACAGGTTCACTACAGACACTTTATTAATATACTTTGCTCATAGTACAGTCTAAAATATTTAGTAGAGATATACAGAAATACTATGTATGCAAAGCCAGTGAACAGAAACTCTTTGAAGTTTCTGTTTCTTCAGTTAGACAGGTCAGCTTGATCTGATGATGAAGTTTGAAATATATGATATTCATCTAGAAAGCCACAGTTTTGACAACAAAAGCAGTGTATGGTTTGTAAGGTTAAAGCAAAAAAACACTGCATTTGAAATTAATCTCTAGGTTTCACTGAACCGTTTTTTAAAAGTCCTACTTTTTTACTTGTCATCTCAATGTAAAGAATTTTTTTATAAAATAAGTAACTGCAAGATTTACATTCTATCTACTGGAAGTGTAAAATGTTAACATACCAAAAATTGTAGCTGTGATCTATACCACACCTTGCCCTGCAGAGCTACTTCTCTGCACACACCACTGGGTTTTTGCTGATTCACAGGCATTCTTGCAAGCAAACCTTTGGAAGTTACTTCTTTGCATCTTTGAACACCTTCAAGATGCAGGTCTGGATATAACAAAGTTGGATGTGCCTGCCTCTGCTTTGTTACCCAACATTCCCAAGAGAAAGGAAACCTCTGAAGGCAGAATTTTTCTTGAGTCAGACATTACTTACTAAGTACATTAGTTCTGCTATACATTTTGTCAATTTAACTTATTTAATACCCTCGTCCACCCATAAGCTGCCATACATGGGTTACTCATTTTCATTCCTCTGACTTGAAGAAAAAACAAGCCTCTTTCCACCCCAACCAGTGAAAACCAAATACACATCATTTGATTCCACATCCAATCCATTATCCCACCTCTTCTACGGGACAGGATTAGAGCTGTACCTAAGACTCCACAGCATTCCTTCTTCACAGTTCTCATCAACTCTTCCATGCCAAATTCCTTTTCATTGCAAAATGCCTCTAAGCTGGCTTGTCCTTCCTCTGACTGGCTACCAAAAGCAGAAGGCAAGCCTGACAACTACAGCCACCCCAAAGAAATGGTACAAGTATACATCAAATCCTTCTCCAAGAGCCATACAGATGGAATCTTGTGCTCTCCTGCTGCCAAGGTACAGCCTGAGGAACCAGCACAGTCCCAGTCAGAGAAGGTTGGCATAAGTCAGTCTGGGAAACCACAACCAGTGCACAGCAGCCTGGCACACAGGAAATTACCACAGAAGTGAACTCTGTCATTTTTTTTTAAGTTGTTCCAAGACCAAGAAATTATAAAGGGTAAAGGTGTGGGATGTAGCCAAGTACAAGGCGGCTGAAGTGTGTATGGTATCAAAAGATAAACAAAAAATGCTTAAGAAGAAGCATTTAATGAAACAAATGGGAGAGTTCCATTTCAGGACATGAAAGCCGTGCCAGTCCCATACCAATGACACCATCTCACCTCTCCCACGGCCACGTTTCCCACGGTCTGAAGGCTTGTCTCCTTGATTGTTGTCCACCCCATTCTCTTCAGCTCTAACTGTGGAGAGAGGACAGCTTAAGAGAAGCTTTAGAGACTCATATATGAGACAATACAGCCATTTGCTTAACCCAAACCCCTCAAAACAAAAGGCAAAATTTTCAAGTAGGCTGGTCAACAGATCTCAATCACCGCTCTTTGAGGCCCGACTAGAAGCAAGTTATGTTTCCTTTGCACTGGACAATTAGGAAGCAAAATATAAGAAGGAAAAGCCCCTCAGGAGACAAACCTCTAAAAGTGCCATGTTTTGCAGCCTACACTATTTAATGAGGTAAGAAATACAGCTGTCTCATTCTGTGTTTCCTAGATAATGCACTGGTTTTCACAAGAGTGAAAAAATAAAGGATAACCAGTAACACCATCTCTTCTCCTGTTTGCATATACTGCATTCCTGTACAAGCATGGAAACAGATTTCTCCTCTGTATTTAATGCAGAGGGATGATGACTGGGTGAAGGTAAGGCATTAGAAAAGCTCTGCAGCCTAATTGTTTTGTAGGAAACTCCTGACAAGGTGCCCTGAAATACGGCTGGCTACATGAATGAGGAAAAAAAAAAACAACAAAACTAGCCTCTTGAAACATTTGTTGCTGAGACTGCACTGCATTTCTCCTAATGGCAACAATAAAACAAAAAACACTTGGGCAAAGTTGGGAAGAAAATACCAAGATTTGGTAATGATCTGAAATGCCTTTAATTCCAGTTTACAAAAAGAGACAAGCAGTATCTGTCTCTGGTAAAAAATTTTGCCCTTCGGTTTCATCTTGATGGATCTAATTTATACTTTTCTAAGTCTAGCTTCAAGTTTTATTAACATTTTTTCATCTTGACTTTACTCTGTCCTACAAAAATCCACATCTATGTTGGCACAATAGTTGAATATCTTCCAGTTATGAATAAGATGAGTTGGCTAATACAGTAAATATTTTTCCTGCTTATAAGTGGAAAGCTAAACATATTGCATACATTCTGATTTTTTTTCTCATCTATCAGTGTGGCAAACAGCCATTACAGACAGTGAGCACAGCTCTGAGAATGCTGACAAAACTTAGCTAAAGAAGCAACATATATCCGATCATGATCAATTGTGATTCTATCTAACTTGGAAACATCAGTTTTGTACAATGTATTATTGCAACTGTAGCAAAGCTTTAAATGTTTCAACTAACAATTTTCTCTGTTACAGAAGCTCACCTTTGGTTGATTAATGTGAGAAATATATTTAGAGATTAATAATCATCACAGTGTTTTCATTCCCCTTATGAGAAGATGAGAACATCTTCAGGTTCTCCCACTCATAAAAGGAGATGGAGTCAAAGCTGGATAATTTTTTCATTAAAAGAAACAAAAAAGTGTATCAGCTGCGCAGTGACATACTTGCTCTCAAGCAGTCTTAAAAAGAGTCAATTCTAAAACTTACATAAAGAACAGCAATGTGCACAAGATCAATTCATCAAACAAGAACAGAGACTTATATTAAACTGAGTGTCTCTGAACAAATACAGACCATCCAAAAACCAAGTCACATAGACAGATCAAGCATACCTGTGGCACAAACAAGTTATGAGTCCTTTAACGCTGAGCTATAGTTGGATGGACTTTGCTCCATTAAGCACTCGCTCCTAGCTCAGTCAGTTCCAGCTGCAAGAAAAGCATCTCAATCTTTAAAAATTAATCCCTATACGTACACTCTCGTCCACGGCTGCCTCCTCTTCCCCGTCTGTTGGAACTTCCCCTGCCACGACTCACTTCTCTGTCCCCTCGTTTCTCTCTGTTCTCTTTGTTTTCTGAACCTTCCTTTCCAAGGCTTTTCTTCTTTCCCCCTACAGTCTCCCAGGAAGTCTATTTGGGTAGAACAGAATTAGACACAAAAGTCAAAAAGGAGGAGACACCTCCCACTGAACACTTTCCACCCCACACCCCTCCAGTTCATGGAAAAAACCCAGACATTTGCATAATGTCACATATGCAAACTGCACTGATATAAACAGAAACACAGGCTGTAATTTTGCAACGAGATAAGAGAAAAAAAGAAAGGTTTGTCTTAGGGAACATGAGAATCCCAAATATTTCTGACTCTAATGGACTTTCACTAATTCAAGGAAGACTGGATACTATTTTAACATATCTGGACAGCAAGCAACAGTTTTCCTCTCAAATATATCCATAAATCCAGCAAGGGAACATGAACAAAGCTGTCTTTTTCTCCCAGTGAGGGGAAAAAAAAAAGCAAACAAAAACAAAACAAACCAAAACAAACCCCAAAAAACCCACACCCAAAAAGGAAAATCCCAAACAGAAAAGAAAACCTTTCATCCAGGCATACTATAATTTAAGCCCCAGAAGACAGAATGACAAAACAACAGCTTGGGAAAACTGATGATAAGCCAGACCAGCCACTCTTAACAGCTATAGACCATCTAACATAGCAAAACAAAGGAAAAGCTATGTCTAAACAAGACATTAAATCAAGGTCCAAACATCAGGCTTCTGTTCTAATATTAAACTCAATCTTTAAAATAAATTCAAGGATGCTTTCAGCTCCACAGGACTATATGAAGAAGTTGAAAATAAAATTACTGAAACACTTGCCAAGAATAGCTCAGCTACTCCTACTATGCAATTGCATGGTTAGTCTATTGAGCCATAGCTGCAAAGCCAGTAAGAAAAAGAAAAGGTATTATTTGCAAACCATTAAGATGGCAGAGAGGTTTACATGTATGTCCCTATTTCTGGGAGCTTACAGCTCAGGTAAGATACTTAATATCAGAATGTTTGCACATACAAATTGTTGTGAAGCACTGAAATATGACATCTGACATGCACTGCATCAAACAAAAAAGGCTGTCTATCAGTAATTTTAAGTATTGTCTTATCTCTCAATTCCAGCAACAGCAACTCAGCAGCCCTGAGGAGCCAGGCCATGACCAGCTAGGTCAAGCTGCCTAGGAAGCCAACGCAATGAAGAAAGCAAGTACCAAAGCAGTTTACAAACTGTGTTACAGAGTCTCATTTGAGAGAATAAGAACAAAGAGAACAGTTACTCTCTCATTTTTTGGATTGGCATTGGTGAGAAAGAAGGCTGAAATCACTTCTCAGCTCCACCTCTAGTACAAAAGACTAAACCAACTTCGGTGAAGCCCAACCTGCACTGATCAGAGGCACAAAACTAAACACATTTGACTACCATCTTATCTGACCGGCAGAAAGCTGCCTCTCCCAATAAGTACCACATGGCTTCACCTAACACAGCCAGGGTTAACTGCACTGAAACACTCCTAGTGCTTCACACAGCTCACAGAAGAAAAAATACCTGCACTGACAACTGAAGAGCCAAGTCTGTAGAGTTCAGAATGCATTAATTCATTGATGGGCTCGGTGCCAAAACACCTCTGACTATTTCAGCAAATACCCAAACTGGATAAGGTTGCAAAGCTGAAGGGGAAGCAAGCTCTCCTGAGTGAGATTTAAAATAACTTAGGAAGGATCAGTAAAAAGATGACTATGAAAGCATCAGATCCATGCTTTCCCACAACACAATTCTGAGGAAAGCCTTGAGAAGTCAACACAATTCTGAGGAAAGCCTTGAGAAGTCAGGCATGTCCTTTAAGATAGAGGATGGTGCTACTTCTGAGCAAAGGGATCCATCACAAACCATTGAAGCTGTCTCTCTTTGTAGAGGAGGTAACCGATTACACTTTCAGCTGACAATGCCTCAGGCAACCCAAATGACAGTAGTAGGCCTGACCTTTGAAAATCCATAACAGAATAATTTTTGTTGGCCTGTTCTTACATGGAAAGAATAAAAATCACAAAGGTCTCTTTTGCTCTGTCTTTAAAGGTTTAGTAAGTAAAACATGCCTGAGCATAAAATGGATGCAAGAAGTTAAATGAACACAAGTCTTAGGCAAGAAACATGTCCTTCACTACTCATTCACAAGCCTCTAACTACCTCGGAATCAGACTGCTGCAAAAACAAAGTCTTTACAGGAACTAAGCTTGTAGATCACAGTTTTAAACCCTGAAAGGAAACCAAACAAGACTAAGACAAAACTGGCTCAGTATCAAATAAATTATAAATACACATTTTAGCTATCACTCCTTGCTTTTCTAATTCTTTCAGCTGAATGGACACATCATTCAAATGAAGTTTGAAAAAACTTCAAGTGCATCTAAGGAGAGTGAGAATAGAAAAAGGAATTTGGAAATCTGCATTCAGAATTTGTAGTACCTCAGCTACAACATCACATCAAATCCATAGTTAAACTGTTCTGAAGTATAATGGTCTTAAAACAAATCCTTCCAACTGGAGGTCCATTAGCTTCCAAAAATAATAAATTTCTTCACTCTTATCAATTAATTCTCCTTCCTCCTTGACTCCTTCAAGTTCTCTATATTTGTTTCTTGTTGGAGTCCAGGGCATTCCTTTGGCTGCCCTGGAGGGTCAGAGACCTGGACAGGGGGGTCTGGGACCCTGGCACAGAGCCCAGAGGGACATTGGCTTTGATCCCAGTCCATGGGAAAGGCTTCCGGCATAGCAGGATGGATTGCAGGCCATAAGAGTGTGAAAGATAGTAGTTTAGCTCATCACAGGGTGGAAAAACAGTAGGTCTGGGTTTTTAGTATGGAAGTGGATGGGAGCAAGATGGAGGATTTTGGGCATTGTCTCTTGCTTCTTCTTTCTTCTTCCCTCACTCCATTTTCTGCAGTGACGGTGGCACAAAGTAGTTTAAGGAGACTGGGCCAAAGTAGGGATGACCTGTTTAGTATAAGTGATAGGTATTGGCAAATAATGATAAATAAAGAACACATAACAATTAGTATAAAAGATAATGCCACAGGCCAGTGGGGAGGAGTTGTCAGATGCCGGAGCAGCTGCACAGATCTTAGTTGGGCACTGAGAAAATTGTAAGATAAGAAACAATAAACAGAGCATGCGACCTTGAAAATCAGAACCTGAAGACTCCATCTCTTTCTTGCGTGTGGCTCAGGGCTTTGCAGAAGGCAAAAAGACTCTAAAACCGCCTGAATCACGGAAAAGAAACCGAGAGTTTCAAAGCTGCGTTTTATCTACAGAGAGCAGTGGGTTAAAAAGGAACTTGTCAAAAGAGCAGAACACATCAGTTACCACTTGCAGATGATAAATGAGCTCAGAAAGCTTTTTCCATGTCATGATCAGTAACAAATTGCTAAAGAAAGAAAGAATTTAATATTCTCTATCCACCAGAAAACTAATTTCAACTAAAAAAAAATAGCAAATATGAGATATATGAGAGAACACACAACATTACCCAGACAGATTTAATTAAGGAGAAATGCTGTCTTCTACTCCCACATTGTCAATATCATACTTCTGCATTTAGAAGACCTCAACTATGATAAAAAATTAAAAGGGGATAGAAAAGAAAGTCCCCTCAGTCAGAACAGTGTGTGTCCCAGATTTAGGGTGTGTGAGGGGGGAGTTTCCTCAGTTATAATAAGCCAGAGTACACATCCTGACAAATCACAGGAAATACTGAGTGTTCAGCATCAAAAAAGGAAGTCCAGGTTACTTTTCCAACTTGGATGAGACAGAATCTAAGCATAAACTGTAAGAAATCCCTGCTGCAAAAACTCCAACTGCAGTAAAACATATTGTCTTGGTATCTCTCGGGATAAAAAAAAAATCTCACTGTGCAACTTTTTAAGCAATATTATTTGTTGTTGTATACACATAGTTTAGTCTCCTCTTCCTGTTTTTCATTTAAGTCATGCAAATGAGCAACACAGTTAAAAGAGCAACTATCTGCTGCATCCTTTCCTGCCCTAAGTAACATTATCGATGCAACTTGCAGATGTGGACACCTCCTACAACTTCAAAACCAGCAACCCACACCTACAGAACTTGCGTAACTTAAAAGTATCTGTCTGCCCTTAGGTTTACAAAGACTGATATCAGGGCTCAGGGTTGTGCAGGGTCTACACAGTAACTACACAACTTGCAGCAAGAAACAGGCCTGTGTCTGAGACAGTACTGAGCTCTGCTGCAGAGTTAAAACTGCTGTATATAAATGAAAACATAGGAACTCTGCAATAGACCACTTGAACACCCACAACATTTTTCTGATTTGGCCTTCTCCAAGGTATGCGTGCAATACAGCAGCTGCCCCAGTTTCCATTTCCTCCAAAAGAAATGGAGTGGAGACATGGACATTGAAAACTTCTGAAATATGACTTTGCCAGTATCTTTTTAGAAGGTGAAAAACACAGCAAACAGAAGGACTAACATGGAAGTAAAACCTTACCGTGTCTGAACTTCCTTCCAGCAGTATGTTGATTGCTCTGTTCACATCCCCATTACAATCATGTAGTGCCACTATGCATTCATCCTGGTTTTTCCCCGTCACTTCCATAAGCTGGCAGTAAAAGTCAGACATGTAAAATATCTAAATCACCATCCTAAGAAAGTAAGAGCTAGTATGACCACAAATTACAACAATGTGCATACTACCATGTAACATCCTGGATAAAGTAATCTGCATTTTCCAGATCTGCTTGGGATTCAAACAAGATAGGAAGAAGTCCAAATTAATTGGTAATCAAGGAAGTACTTTTTCACACTTTTTTTGTTCTGTATGCTTGCAGCAAACACAGATACAGATGTATATGAGTGTAAAGATGTAAAGGACCATGACAGTTTCAGTATCATCCTATCTCCTTCTCCACCAAACTTGCCCCACTTTATCCCAGTGTGAGAAAAAACATATAGCAAGACATGGCAGAGAACAGATCCACTTGGAAAAGCATCCAGACTAATAAGTGCATTACTTTTCAGACATACTAGCTGCCTTGATCCATTTCAGCATAAGGCCACAATAGAGCTGCGAGCTGATTAAGGAGACGAAGTTCTGAATTATGCTCCTTGAACTCATGGTGTATATCCTCAAGACTGGGATAGAAACAATCTGTCATGGGGCATTCAGCAATTTCATCCAAAGAACAAAACCTACATGGAGCTAGAAATACATATGCAGAAGGTAAAGCATATTCTATGCAGAACTTAATTCATCTCCTTCCCACCAGCACAGCTACAAGCAGCACTGATGCTTTGGCTTCACAAAATAACAAGATTTCCTTTTCCGAACAGCAACAGAGCTATCTCATAACGAGAACAAGAAAATCATTTAATAATGCCTAAGAATAAGTTTTAGAGATGAAAAGAACCAAGAAAGAAAAAGAAAAACCAAGAAAGCTGCTCCTTTGCTGCATTTATGTGTTCAAGCTAATTCTTCCCTCCTGGGTGTACTCCTAGGGTTCTTCATGAGTTGTGATGTACTCACTAGGACAAAATCACCAATAGTCACAACAGAATAGAGACCCATATTGTCAGAACTGTTAGAACTAATGGTCTCAGCTAAAACTGGGTAATGAAAGCTTGATTATCTAACACCCAACACAGCTGAGGAAAAGTGTGAGATTTCATTTATACACTGTAATTCTATCATTTTAATGCATACACAGATCTGTGAGGTCAGATTATTTATTTTTTTACAATAACACCTCAATTCACCTTTAAGTTATCATTAGACTTTCATTTTTCCTGAAAAACTTCCAAGATATTAGCAAACCCAGTTTACACAAGTGATATTTTTCTCATGTGCATGTACGTGTGGACAAGCTGAATGCATTCTTTATTCTGACAATCATTAATCATCAGGACCATACTAGAGAGATACATATAGGAAGACACATCAGCACAAATGAGTTTTGCCTTAAGAGTTTGTCTACAAAGGAAAATACACTGATATAACTATATAGTCAGAGCTGTATTACCACAAAATTTCTTGTAAACAGACTTGACAGTCCAATAAGAGCATTTTTTCCCAGTTAAACTTACGTTCTTCTGAAAAAAAGTTTCATCTAACCCAGAAACAAATGCTCTAGATCCAAAATGTATGTAAGCGAGCTCTAGAGCCTTTCACTGTGGGGCAAAAAACCTCGTGGCATAAGAAACATACTTGTTTCACTTTATCTTCAAAATCTGCATCATTCTTATCGTAGATCATCTGAGCAAGGCGAATCTGTTCTGCCGTTGCCTGAAAAAAAATAATATCCAATAAAGTACACAAAAAGTAACTATATTTTTTACAAGTATATTCTAGTGTCCCTGCTTTTTTCCTATAGGTTCTCAAAAAGAACATACACAATAAGCACAGAGATGCTGTGGGAAAGGGATCAATATCTTGTCTATTCCCATTTATAATTTTAAATGTTATTTGGGATAGAAGCAATTTTAGCACATTCTAATCTATTTGAAACGCAGTTATGTTGTAACGCATTAATTTGGTTTATATTGTGTTTCATCGGATTTGTAATGTTCCCCTTTAACTGTATCATGAGGTTTGTCCCTGCTTGGCCACACCCATCCCCCACACTGGACTGTAACCCAACTCTGTTCCACTCCCACTTTATCCCTGATTGGGGAGTGGCTTGTCCCTGCCTCTGGGCCCTGCCCCCTCTGGGAAAAGCCCTGGCACAGGCGGGGCTTCAAGAAATCTGGCTCCAGCATGGACAGGAAAAGAGTTAAAACTAGCTCCTGGGCAAATAAAGCAGTATTTTCCCTCCCAGACAAAGAGCAGGCTCTTTCCTTTTGCCATCGGCGGTTGTCTGGTCTCATAAAAAAACTAAACACAGTTAGACGTCACCGCACTGACAAGACCACCATCTACAGAAGGTCCATGTTTTAGCATGAATGCTTTTAATGCTAAATTAATTAATGCTAATGCTTTTCCTTAAGTAAGAAAGACTATGCTTTAGCATTAATGCTTTTAATTTTATTTAGGACCTGCTACTCCAGAGTTCAGTTTTATTATAATAAACTGGCAATAGCATCTCTAAATTAACCACATCTCTGATGATTCCTACTCACATCAGCTTCTACAGCTCTCCCAACAACAACCTGAATCCGTAGTTTTATGAGCACTTAAAAATACCTGAGTCATGTGTCAAGACTTTGCCCATGAACGGCTGCACTGTTTTTTTTTGTTTTTTTTTTTCAAGCAAATACTGGTCTCTGAAAACTCGTAAAGGAGCTTGCTATTGATGAAGTATCTGGTGCTTCTGCAACATTTCTGGACAAAAATGCACACTGGCAACTTGCACAGAAGCTGAGAGACTGACAGAGATGCAGTCAAGTACAATAAATCCATGCACACTATGGCAGCCCCAAGAGAAAACAAAAACCCCTCTAACACAGATATCACATCACACATATCACTCTTCCTAGTGTGGCATCTGCAGCCTGGGAATTGCATTCCCAAGAAAATACCAAGAACAGTGTGCACTACAAGATCTTGGACCTCATTTGACTTCTGCTTAAAGAGAAGAGGCTACTGTCACATATAGAGAAAGCTGATACTGAAGAGAGCTAGGACCCACAATGTGGCTGCAGAGCCTGCAGAGATGGTTCTTCAATGGGTGGGACAGTTCATCTACTGGAATTTTTGATGGAAAGGACTCAGCCTGAGCAGCTGGCTGAATCTCACTTTTTGCAATCCCACTTCATAGGATACACACATGAAATTCCGTGTCTCAGAAGGTCAGACCTAATCAGGGTCAGGCTGTTTGGCTTTTGGAGTTTACCACAAATGCAAGTTCTAGAGGAGGTCACCAAGCATAAATGCTGAAAAGAGCATAAAAATTACTCCAGTTACACTGGCGGCTTATTTGCTGAAAGTTAACTGCAGCTGTCCCAGTTCTTTGAGCTAAGTAACATCTGCACTCAGAGATAACCCTCCAAGAGAATTAGCATTTGTAACACAGTTACATACTCTGAGTAGCTTCACCTTTTCAGCATGTCAGGCTGACAGCCTCCTATGTCTGTCCACTGGGTAACAGGGGAAGGGCCTGGTCTGGAACTCCCCAGTTCCACCTTCCACAGAAGCCTGTCAGTGCGGTGCTCTGAGCAAAGGAGCTTGCTCTTAGTGACTGCTGAGAGCTCAGCAGACAGCAGAACCAAAATGTCTGCTGGCTTCAGGAATTTAAATCTTGTTGATCCATCTTCTCCCTCGGATTATAGCCTCCACAGGCACAGCAACTTTTAAGTAAGTGAAGAGATTTTCTTTGAAGATATCCAGAGCAAAAATATTCAGACAATGTAACTTCTGTAGAGACATGATGGCATATTTTACCAAAACTCAGGAATCCACTAAGATGTTTTTTTTCTGTAAACAAATGTTTTCTTCAAACCCACGTTAGAAGACAAAAACATACCAATCTGAAGAGAATTACAAATGTGTGACAGCATCTTCAATTTTCTTCTGTAAGCAGGAAGCTTAGAAACTTGCAGATGCAATACCACTCATATTTATGCCAGTGGATTACACCCAGATGGAATTGAAGATTCAGAAGGGAAAAAACCAACAACAAAAACCACAAGATGACTACACGAACATCAGACCAGTGTCACAAAAAATTCTGGCCTTTTCTCCAGCAAGTGGTGGCTCTTTGTTTTTCAAGGCACCATTGTTAGAATGGATGCAGTAGTATCCTAACCAAGAGTATAATCAAGTTTTAATTGTGATTAAGAAAGTAGAAGTATTTTAAGACAGCCTGAACTTTACTCAACCTTAGAAGACATACTACCTTTTCAGTATAAGAGTAGAAGAAATTTTGAACTAAAAACTTCAAACTCTCAGAAAACAGAAGAGTGCAAAACACAAGTGACAGTAATAGATCTTACAATAAAATGGCGTATTTATTATCCAGAAGCAATGCAAAAGAAACGTGATGTAATTTGTTAAATAATTTAAATGATGATCAATGTGGCATTATGACAGTGGAATCTCCATTTGGGAAAACAATACTATCCTGTATTCAGAAAAATTAATTAGTGGTGGATGAACAGGTAAATCCACAGACTTCTGCTGATCTGCAAAGACTGACTAAGCAGAAAGGTCCATCTCAACAATAACATATATGCTGCATTAAAATGTAACTGCTCTGTATGAAATAATCACCTTTTCCACTGAAGTGATTGAACCATTATCTATTATGTAAAACGCAGAGTAAATGGCCAAAATGCAAAAAAATATTTTAATGCCTAAAATCAAAGAATCCCGTAGTTTGGAAAGGTCCTGCAGTGATACTATAACCTACTCATGGTAATTTTTTTTTCCCTTTTAACACCAGGAATTACCAGTGTTCCAGATTGTGCCACCTCCCTCTGAGAGTTGGTTTCTATCTTTCCTGTACCCTTTCATGAGGTACCTGAACAGACCACACACTTGCCTCATCTTACTAGGGCTGAACAAACCCAGATCCCTGAGCCACCCCTCATCTGTCCTGTGTTTCAATTTAGCAACCATCTTTGCAGCTTATTACTGGACCTGCTCCCATTTGCCTATGTCTGCCTTATGCCAGGGAACCCAACCAGGCAAAGCACTCCAGTGCTGTCTTAAAAAATGTTCTGCCAGGTTGTTCACTATACTCCTACAACCTTGTTTTAAAATAAAACCGAATTCAACTCATCTGTTGAAAGTCACTTTCTAAATCCACACCTTATGAATCACCAGTAAGCCAAGCGCTGCAAGGAGGTAAGGGTTTGAGGTCACATGATTAATACTGTGCAAAACAGACCAAGAGGGTCTCCATACTGAAGACCAGTCCAAAAAACAATCAAATGCAGTATTTCCCTGTTGAGGACTTCTAGACTGATACACACTCTGCCAGCAAAGAACAGAGACAGTTTTCAAATTGAGGCAAATTTTGACATTTATCTGTCAAGAGAATACTGAGTTGCCATAAGCAGAAACATTCTGCTGTCTTTGTTACCCAGACATGCACACAACTATTGCTGCCAAGAATCAGCAGCAGTAGGGCAAAACCCAATTTCTGTCTGTTAACAGATACTGAAAATTTTAGTCTGCTAGTGGATCACCATTTCACTTCATGAGTTCACTGAACAAGAAGTTTAGGATTTTGTGATTTGTAGAGACACTGAATCATGCTGTAGAACATAACATGCATCTAATGAAGTTCCCCTGTCCAATACAATCTCTCTCTTGACGAGAAATCTTCTAGCATCAGGAGGCTGCCAGATGGAAGAGCAAAGATCTGAGGACTGTTGAGGTCACAGGACAGAAATCCTGACACAGGCATAGAATTCCTCACTGATAGGAGACTGGTGAAAAATACAAAACTCCTTTAGGGACAACACAGGAATAACTTAATAACTTAATGCTGTCCTGCATTACTGACTAATCAAAGCAAGTAATCAAGCATAGTCTTCCAAAATAAACCACATACTTTCACCTCATCTTTTTCAGTTTTTACTGACTAGGGGAAGAAACTCATATCATTACATTCTCACTTTCAGGCCAAAGAAGTTGATACAGTAGCACATACCTGTACTACTTGTTTCTGTGGTTGTGTTGGCTGTGTGGCTGAAATTTGCATTTTGTCCCGAGTGCCCCGGGTACGTTCACTGCCCACCGAAGTCATCATATACAGTATATACAAAACAATGTATGTACAAAATACAAAATCTGAAAGAAAAAAAAAAAAAAAAAGAGCATGAGTTAAGGTGGATATTGATTCAATAACCAAATAAGGTAAGTGCAGTCATTTGAACTCTTGCCTTTCCTACAGATTCTATACAGAGACTCATGTGAAAGCTGCTTTAATACACTGCTTTTTCATTTACTGCAGGTTTTTTTTACACTAAAGGTGGAAATACAGTGGAGAGAAAGCCTTTTAATCAGCTGATTGAAATCTATGTACTTCTAAATCTCCAATTTTCCAATTATTTAACATACAGACTTTTCTACTGGCTGTTCTGATGAAGTTTTAGCTCCATCTGCATCACTCAAACTTCTTTAATACCTGCTACCTAGTTTTGATGCCTGGAATTTAATCGCTCTCACACCCACTCAGAACACTATTAAAAAAAATTGTATTCATGATAGATAGTTTCTTTTTCCCTACTACCAAAACTGCTTTTCCTGCACATACATGGAGGTCATGACCAATCCAAATCCTACTTCTCATCTCTCATTAATAACAAAAATTATGATGATTACATTTAAATCCAGCCTCTATAGCCAGTACTTTTGTTTTATTCTCCCTCATATCTACAGAAACAATTCATAAAATTACCCATCACCCTGCTTTAAACACACCATGACTGTATGGCAACAGAGGAAACCCCAAAGCAACCCCAAATCCCACACATACTCATTGTTATCCCATCTGCGGCTCTCAGATTTCATTCTTATTTGTTCACTAGTATTAAAATTACTTTCAAATAAGACATTATTATTCACCCTGTCTGTACAGCATTTAGCACAGGACTAATTGATGAGCATGGTTTATAGCAGCTATGGTAACTGGAAACAGATCTTTCAAACAGTTAGAATGCTCACGTTCAATTGCCGGGTTTCTGTCCGCATAAGGCTAGAAAGTAAAACTACAAACTTTTGTAAGTAAGGACAACTTACAAGAGGTGTACCTGGGTAGAAGGAGATGTGCAAACAAACAGCAAAGTGCTCTTACTGCAGTTCCATTATATAAGCTGGCCTCAGCACGAAACTTGCCAGGGCAACAGCTGGCTAGCACTAAGCTCAGTGCACAATAATCACAGAATCACACAATAAGCTCAGTTGAAAGGGACCCATCAGGACCTTCAAGTCCAATTCCTGGCCCAACACAGGACCATTCCCAAAAGTCACACCATGTGTCCAAGGCTATTGTCCAAACATTTCTTCGGCTCTGTCAGGCTTGGTACTGTGACCACTTCCCTGAAGAATCTGTTCTAGTGCCCAACCGCCCCCAAGAACTTTTCTAGTACACAAAGAAAAGCACCCATGACAACTTCAGGCTATTCCCTCAGGTCCTGTCACTGGTTACCACAGAGAAGAGATCAGTGTCTGCTTCTCCTCTCTCCTCTTCCCCTTAAAAGGAAATTGTAGGCTGCAATGAGGTCTCCCATCAGTCTCCTTTTTCTTCAGGAAGATGAGTACATACTGCAATCCCATGAACTGGGACCTGTTCAACACCCAACTGAATCACTGGCAGTCATAAGTAATACACATTCAACAATTAAAGCTGCAATAAGATGCTTCAGTTTACCTATCAATTAATGATGCTCCAGAGCCTCATCTACAATCAAGAGGACAATGAACCACGTTATCACCTAATCTTTTCTTTCTTTAGAAATACATTCTTGCTCATCAAAATTGAACCCTGGCATTGAATTTATCTACGTATTACAAAATATATGCTTCAATGTCTGAGAGAAGAGTATATTTCCGTAAGAAATACATTTTATCAGGAACCGACTGCAGTTATAAGCTGAACTGGAATACTGTGTTTCTACAACTTTTTGAATGCACTGAATAAAGCCAATCTATCTCACAGTCCCTTAAAGTAGTCTAAGTGCATTACATTCTAAGGCCCAGAACACAAAGACCTTCAGAGCACTATGTCTGACAAAAAGTCCAGATACAGAAAAAACAAAAAGTCACATGAGCTACTGATACCATGTTCTGTGGAATGCAGCAAAATGTAAAGTACACGTGGAGATGCTCTGGGCAGCAAATTCAACATTTACCACTGACTATCTGCTCATGGCCGTTTACTGATATGATAAAGATGTATGAACATTCTTCAGTTGAGTCTGAAGTAGTATTACTTCGGCTGTTTGTGTTGAAATCTGCTTTATAAGCTTTGCTGCTTGGACTGACAACATCCAAAAACTTCAATTTATATTAACTAATAATGACCTTCAAGTTAGCTTTTTGTTTGGCTGGGATTTTTTGTTTGTTCCTTTTTCCAAGGATCAGATGACCTATCACAATTTGAACCTAGTACAATGAGCAGTGCAAAAGCCCTGAATAGAGCACAAAGGAGACCACTAACTTCTCTGAAAGACAAGCTTATAGTTTCATATACGGCTGTCTAAAATCAGCCCATTGCAACTTATGATTTGTGGAGAAAATGTAACTCCATTGGGTCTCATTTTGTTCAAAATTTCTGAATTAACATCATATTTATTACAGTACCAAGGCATTTTCATATTTCTGTCAACGCAATTTTCCCCAATATCACCAAAGCCACTGAAAATATGGTGATTCATATTTTAGACAGGACAGAAAGATGCTTTTAATATATTAAGAATTTTCTCGGTGTGTGCAAATCACATGCTGAACTACACCCTACAGTTTCACATCCAGGCAACCTATGGTTCCTCAAGCTTATTGTGTCTCTTCTCCTAGCATGTGTCTGTGTCACCACTGCTTAAGCCATATTTACTCTTCAGAATGAAAGGATACTTTAAGGAAAAAGGCAGGCATACAAATGGCGGAAAAATTCCTGGGGGATAAAATGGCTAAGATAGATGAGCCTGCTCTGGGAACAGAGCTCTAACAACCTGAACAGCATAAAACGGTTTTTAAAGGAGATCTTCATCCTCCTGATTGTGTGGTACATGAGCAGCACAATTTGGCAGGTAGGAACAAAAAAAAAAAAAAAGCCCAGCAAAGGTACAGGAGGCAGTATGGACTTGTACTTGCCTCAGACAAGTGTGAAACTCCACAGTTTGACAGTCCCCAATAAGCCAACAAGGACATGTTATAATCTATCAGACACAAACTAGTCTTCTTACTGGCAGCCTGCTAAAAAGAGAAGTTTCAAAATACTGTTATATTGCTTCCTCTTAAGTTGGTTCCCACTGTCTACTTATAGCATCCAGACACAGCAGCTGGAGGGCCACCTCAGACACTCCTCTGAGCAGGGACACACAGCTAAGGCTTCATGCCCAACCACACCTACTGCAGAGTAAGGAAGCAACACACAGCAGGGAGCCACTGCCTCCAAAATATCAGTGACAACAGTTTCGAGCATAAGTGGGATATTATTAACTAATTAGATGGGGCTGAACAAGAACATTTCTTCACTCACAAAGCAGCTTCTTACTCTCTCCAACTCCTCTTATTCATCAAGTCTTTTTGGCAGGCTGCTGTCATAGTAACGAGCAGGATATCACAAACTGATGAACTTAATTTTAACTGTAGATGAAATGAAGAAATAAGATTTGAGACTGGGAAGAAGAAAACTATTAATTAAAATCTGTTTAATAAAGATTAAAAAAAATATTCAGACAAGCAGATGCTTCAGTTTCCAAGTCAGGATCTGGTGCAGTGCAGAAGTGCCCCATCAGCAGTTAATACCTGACCTTGCAGACACTGCAATTCAAATAAGCAACCAAAACAGCTGTATTTGAAGAAACATATAAAACATTAAATGAGACTAGTACTAGTTTTATCACTTTCTATACATTAGAGCACTAGTGATTTAAAAAAAAAAAAAAAGGAGAAAGTATTAAAGAAAGAGAGAGGGCTTCCCAAAACTCTCATGTAAAGAAGTGGCTATATTCTCTCATGACAATTAATAAAGATGCACAAGGTTCCTGTAAACTTTTTTCACTGATGTAACCTAGTACCCACAAACCCAGGTTGCCTTTACTAATTTAAAAACCAACAAAAAGCAAAACCCAAACAAAACTAAAATTTAAAAATGTCTTTATCATTAATTAAGACTTCATTAAAAAAGATTTCATTAAAAATAGAAAGCAACAGAAGAATCTAAGATGAAAGCCATCCCAACTCTCAATCTTTTGTTTATTTTAGTTTTCTGTCTGTACAGCATGTTTTAGTCCAAGGAACTACACTACAACTGCAGCTCCAATAATGTGTAACATGGAATGGCAAGGACTATTCTAGCTTACAAAACCAGTAACAAAATATTGTAATTTAACCCTTCCTAAAATTACCAAATTGCCCACCTCCAAAGTTTTCATCCCTTGTCTTATCCAATGCATTTAGTTGTGTTACTGCTTTAGATTTTAGAATGAAAACAGAAAGGCCAATAATCAAAGAATAATTAAACACATGTCAACACAAAAAGCAAGTTTTTAAAGCTATTATAATGTTTTCTGCGATCTTTTGTTCAATCTTCCTTCAGCAAGAACTCCAAGCCTTTTAGACTCAATGAAGTCAGAAACCCAGAGATACAGAAAATAAAAATTGACTTGACATGGCTGCAAGCCCCCAAGACACAAGAAATCTATTACTGAACTTCCAGGAACAGACCAGTCATGGCAATAGCAACTGACTTTCAAGATTCCTCTAGAAGTTAAATATTCACTTCCATCAGTTGAAAAAAAAATCTTCAGTTTCAATTCCTTTCCTGACGCAGTCTTAAGAAAAGTTACTTTCTTGATTCCTGGACACTGAGTTGTAATAAACCATGGAAATTCCTCTGTGAGCACCTTAAAAATGTGATTGCTTTTTTATATTCAAAATACAAAGTTACCAGTCAAAGATTTCTCACAGTGACAGGTCTGGGAAAAGGCCGCAGAACACTGCCTCAGGAGGGCATAACTACTGTACATGAACAGTGAGCTCAGATTTTACTGCTCCAGCTGTAGAATTATATGAGCATGAGGAAAAAAATTACATCTGCAAAGGATCAATGTAATGCATTTCCCTCAAGTCCTGTCGTCCAAAGTCTCTCACCATCTTTATTGTTGATTGAAACAGGAAGAAGAGCTTGCAAGAGTCAGATGCTCCTCAGGAACCAAGCTGATGACTCAGTGTCTGTATTGTCCCAAGCAACTACACGGAATGTGAATTTATGGATCCTGAGAGAATTCATGTCTCATCTTACAGTCTTCTACAGTAAACAGGAAAAATATTGAACTGCATCACTGGCAGAACACAAAAGGAGAGAGAAATTTTACTATCTGCATGCTCTCGTGTTTTACCAAAGAAAGCCTATTGCTGGGAGCAGTCTGAGTACCAGCACAAACACAAACTAATACATAAACTTGAAGTCGTGCTAACAAACTAGAACCAATAACCAAGTGGCTATTCTTACCCACCTTTTGAAGGCCCTCTGAGTTGTTACTTGGAACAATTATCCTGCTAGGCCAATCTATAATTAGCTAAGAACACATCCCCATCTGCAAAAATCAAAAATTTCTCTTTAATACCAGAAAAAATAAGTTATTTTAAGGATTAGTACTCCTAAACATATGATATGCAAAGGAAGACAAAGAAATATACAAATAGGTCTTACCAATTAAAGAAAAGACAGCACTCGTTAGACGTTTTGGAAGAGAAAGTACTCCTCCTCAAAAGACTGGAGTTAGGCAAAAGCTGGTCACACATTCAGAGTCCAAAAGCATGATGCGGACAAGGGACTGAACATGGCATGTTTTCCAGTAGGAGAGCATGTTTCAACCATGAAAGTTAAGTATTATAATTAGCATTTTTTAAAATACTCTCAGACTATTTTTTTTCCCCTATTATCCCAGTGTCTCTAAGAGATGTGCTTCACATTTCAGCATATACTGGTGATTCTCTATTTCTAACCAAAATCTGCCAGTTACACACAATAAACATTCTGCGGACTTGTCATCATTATTTCTTTAAAAATATTAAAGCTTCTGAAGCAACATGTACCCTTATTCATAAAGAAATTTCTGACGAAGAAATGCAACTTTAACTGGTATTTAGGGAAAACAAACAAACAAACAAAAAACAACCTAAGACAGTAAATCACACCAAAATCAGAGATGTCTGAACTGACTTCCACCTAGGGCTTTACCTTCCACACAGCCAAGTCAGTCTTCAGGCTTGCAAAAAACTAGTTAGCAAAACTTACCCACCTCCCACTGCTGTCTGTATGCACCTGAGTGACTCTGGACAATCAAAGGCAGTGAATGTCCTAAAACACTCAGAGGACTTGACCTTATGTTTCAGATGTCAGTATCTACAAGGAATCAAGTTCTGCTCCCTGCACTAATGATAAGTCCCATGTTTGCAAGGACCGGCAAGATGCACTAGTTAGCAATAGTTATGATTAACTGTACTGAAACTTCAAGGAACAGAGAAACACAGACAAACCGCACATTGTTTTCTAAGCACCATACTCCAGACTATTAGAACTAGATAATAGAGATCAGACCACAGTTTTTGCCATGAAACAAAACAAACACAAAAACCCCCAAACAACAACAACACCCAAAAATGAAAACCCAAACATCAACAACAAAACAAACAAACAAAAACACAACACTCCAAAACCAAAACTGAAAACCCAAATCTACCAAGACAAAAACAGAACAACAACAACAGGCTGCACAGGCCTAAATAAAAATGAAATATATAGAAAACAGGAATTCTCTTTGACAACCAGCCATCACGAGTGTCCTGTGAGGAAGAGGCAACAGCAGTTTCAATTTTCAAGTATATCTGTCTGCTGAGAAGTATTTTAAGTTTTGGGCTGTCCAGATATTCTAAGACCTGGAGGGAAAAATACAGGTTCCTGGCATCTTTGACTGAAGACCCTCATTCTTGCCCTCTGTCAGAGAAAAGACTTTCTTACATGAAACCTCTCTAACAGCCACTAAGGTAGAAGAGGTAACATCCTCATCACTAGCCACACAGCATGTTGTCCTGAATTGTCAGCTCCATCAGTATCTCAGGTCAGGGAGTATACAGAGACCACAGTGGCTCAGAGGTGGTGCTTGTACACCCATGAACATAACAACCTCCTCTTGTGCCAAGAAGAAAAGACCTTCAGGAGATAAAAGAAAATACTAGCCAAGTCAATACATGGCACACTTGCTGTTTATTCTGTGACTGCTACATTAAGCGGTGAAGAACCATTAGTATTGCAGATGTCTTAATACCTGTTTCTCTGGGTTTGGAACAATCACAAAGGTCTTGGTGTTTTCTCTCCTAAGGTTTCCTGAGTAGCATCCAATGGAAGGGCACCATTGTGTCTACAACTTTCAACAACGCAGCAGCTGCCAAAACTAGAGCCTGGTCCTCCCTTGCAACAGACACTCCAACAGAATTATTCACTGCATTAACCAGGAGGCTTGGAAAAAACATTAACTAATATTAAGTAAAAAAAAAGGTTTATTGCAGCCAGGGAAAAAACAACAACGAAAAACCTAGCAGGCTTTTCAGGGTTGAAAATCATTATCCTCTGCAGCCAGAACCAAAACAGTCCTCCTGAAGTCTCTCAAACAAGTAAAGGATGGCTGAGCACACCTAAGGACAAAAAAAAAAAACCCCATGACTGGAGTTCCAGCTCCCCTTTGGGACCTGGCTGTATATTCAGTTGAAGTTCAATCCATAGCTTGGGCAGAACCCAAGCAGTTTGCTCCATTAAAATCAAGTATAAGCTCACATCTAACACCACACAACTGAGAGCAATCATCAGAAATGGCATGCCTGCTCCCCCACTCCTCAACCACAAAATATAGCTCCCTTCCCTCAATCAGGCTAATGATCCTGCAGCTGCAGAGGGAGTCGGTTCAGTGGGCTCACCCAGGAGCAAACTAAACACTCTAAAACAAAACAGTCAGTCAGTTCAACAAGCTTATCCAGTGGAAAACTATGTGGCTATATGGCTGAATCTGACAGGAGGGACAGGGATCAAGTTCATGAGGAAAGGGGGAACTTGCTTTTTAGTAGACATGCACCACTACAGCATAGGTTGAAATGTTATTTTGTTTTTCTGGGATCCAGTAGAGCATGACCTGATCCTGGTCTAACACACTGATTGCAATAGAAAAAATTAGAAATAATTCCCTGTTGGCATTTTAAAAACAAAAGAACTCCCAGCAGAGTTTTGAAGAAAAGTATAAATTTGAATATGTAATTATCTTGCAGGAAAAGAGGCTTCTCTCATGTTTACTGAGGAACACTACATGTTCAACCTCTTATACATCTGTTAGCAACTTGCAGTAAAGAGTATGCTTAAAATTTGGAGGTGCTTCTATCCAAAGAAAAGGGCATAAGCAACATCAGAACAGCCACAATAACACAGCTCATGTTAGACTAAAATACAGTATTTTCCCCCAGCTACAGAAGTGTAAGTTTACATTTAGCTTCAGGCACTGAAACAGATTCAAACTTGTGTTTGAATCCGTAACAATCTTTAATGATTTTGTATGCACAACTAAATAGTCAATGCTTTTGCCAGTCATCTATAGATTTCACTTCTAAAGAAGTAATACAATTAAACATCCACCCATTCCCTATCAAAAGCCCCACCTTGACAAGGTTTGTTTACTCTGCCAGCTCATTAAAACTCACAGCATCCCCTCTGAGGGGGAAAGGAGGAAATCCAGAAAAACCCACTGAGGAAAACAGAGCTGGGTGACTTGGAAGTTCTTTGAATGGCTCTCTCCACTAAAAGAATCACAAGGCAAAGCCTCTTCAGACTGCAATAATTTGCACAGCTTTCCAGCCTGAGATGAACTCTGGAATCAGGAGGAAGCCCACGTGGGCTTGGGGCACACACATATATATGTAGGTGAGAAAACAGCTGCAGAGTAGCAACGACACAAGTTATAGATGTTCTCTTCAAAGAATACATGAAAGGACATAAGAACTCAGGCTACACCCTGGTTAAGCCATCAATACAACGCAAAAAAAAAAAAACCTTAAGTGGCCAAAGCATCTCAGGTAAGACTGAAGTACACCACTGAAGCTGCACAGGGTTGATGACTTTCCTGTACTAACTGTGACTGATTTGTCGCAAAACCAGTGTTCCCTGCTCTTCCTGTGACAATGTCAGCAGGACACTCCCAGAACAGTTAAAGCTTGGGCTGTCAGCACACACACCACTTGAGCTTCCAGTTTGTCAACAGCACCAACCGTAAGATAAAACCGTTGAAACAAACAAACAAACAAATTCACTGTATCACCCCCACTTATCACTACCATTGTAATCAACAGTTACCTGTTATCACAAGATGAGTAATGCATGAAACCACCACTAAAAAAAAAAAAAAAAAAAAAAAAAAAAAAGCAAGCAGCTGTTAAATAACAAGTGAAAAGTTTTTAACTGATTTACTAGGAAAGCTAATCTAGAAAAAGCTGTTCCATAAAAAGAGCAGGGAAAATCAAGTACTGGGAACTGCTGGCTTTGGCTGTCAAACAGTAAAAATTCATATTTCATTTACCTGCTCTGATATAACAGCCCATACCTGAACAGCCCCTAAGATGAATTGCTGTGTTCACAGAAAAACAAACAGTAATAAGATTCGAGCAGAAACCCAGGCACTCCAAATGACATCAAGAACCACGTAACACCTGCCAGGACAATAGCCAGCAGGGGGAATTCTCTTGGAACAGGGAGCTCAGAAACAAGGTGTCACACAGGAAACAGCACTGCACATCATCAGACGCTGCCAAATCACCAACACACTCTTTGCTTGCACTTTCCCCGCCCCCACCACCGTCACCAAACCACTCTCTCCTGGAACAGCTTCCAAAGGAGTTCTTTGAATAGAAACAGATACAAGCAAGAGAACAAGAACTAAAAATAGCCGAGCAAGAGCAGACATTCTCACACTTACAGAAACACACTCAACTGCATTTAAATAAATAAATAAATAAATAAAAGGCCCCCATTTAATTCACACTAATTCACAACAGAAATGACAATGAGGGCCAAACCAGAAAGTTTTGGAGGGAAAGATTGATGCCTTAAGTTTTAGCGTTCTTATTTTCCAGATTTTGTACTGCATTAGTGTATAACTCTGAACTTCATATAAAGCGTCAGGAAGTTCTCTTCATAGTTAGTTAGACAAACAATCCTTTTCCAGCCCAAGACCCAAGGACATCATTGCAGCTTTGGGCCCAAAAAGTACAAACAACAGCGAACTGAGGAGAGCAAACTTCATAACCTGAAGCTGCAACTGGACAATTAACCCCAATACATAAATGGACCAAAACTTATCAAAGTGTGAAAACATGCCAACAGTTTTACTGCAGTTAATTCAGTATTTACTTTCTCTCTAAACATAAATGGGGTGGAGAACAACCCGTATGCTTTTTCTAAGACCCATGGCCACTGTTCTAGCTCCATCTGTACCTTTCTTCTGCAATTCCGGTCTGATTTAAATGTCATTTGTGGTTTTGGTCTCCAGTAGGAGGTTGTCACTCTCTTCCACCACTTCTTTCCAAGTCAAACTAGTTCACAATAAAATTCAAAAATGGGCAAGAGTAATATTTTAAGTCCGCAAAATCTGAACAAGTATACAAAGCTTTTCTTCAAAACTTCCTTCCTATTGTTAAGCCATTAAAAAATTCCTTTTCATATTAATGTATTCCTTTATCTTCATATCTTAATATATTTTTGTAGTCTGAGTTAGTTGAGTACAGCGTAGGAATGAATCACAGTCCCCAATTCCACACAGGTACACCAGGTTTATATACTGTGCAAGGCAATATTAAAATGCCTAAGTAGAAAATGTGTTTTCTAAAACATTCCAAGAAGATAATAGTGACCTGTCCATTTTACCAGTGGAAGTCTAGAAGACCAAGAACTTTCCTGCAAGATGAAGTTACTCACTTTTGAAATAAAATGGAGTTGTACTCTGTACACAGCTGCTGAAACAGCTCACTTATACTAACTATATATCTCATGCTCAGTACCCATACAAATTCCGAGACAGCACCTGGAATACACATTGTGCTAACTGCAGTGTTCAACTCTAGCAACAGCGTTAAAATATTACAGGTACCAGCTTCAGAGAGCATACTGCACATATAAAAACTTCATTAAATAAATGGTTTGACAGTGACAATCTTGAAAACCAGTTCAGAAGATGTGGTGTAAACAGCAGTTTACTCCAAGCAAACCACAAAACTGTATGTACACAGAAATCAAGCAAAGGATGAGCAAGGAATAACCAGGATAAAATGTTACAATTTCTAAAAACTGCATTACAAACTTAAGGAACAGTTTTTTAAATACAGCAATAATTTTCACTCATTTAGAGGGCTTTGTTTAAAAATTCTAGCACAGCAGGAGGCTGTTAAGCACACTCGCTGAACAAGCCAAGATGACACTGTAAATAAATTTGGAAGCCAATGGTAGGCAAGTTTAAAATGCAGAACAGTATGATGCCTTCAATGTGTTCTCAATTTAACACAAGACTGTTTTTCAAGTTCAGTGAGTACACTGCCTAAAACATGGCTTTTTGAAAACTAGTAAGAACGTGAATCAGTAGAATAAAGTGAAAATAAAATTTAAAAGGAAGAATGCAACATACCTTCCCTGATCAGGGGAAAAAGTACAAGAGACAGCAGTCACCCAAAATTGCAATCAGCAGAAAGCAAATGGCTAAAAACTGCTTATTGTCTCACCTTCAGAACACTGAAATTTGCGGTTCTGCAGGGCTTAAGATAGTTTTCTTTAATGTACACAAGTCTCATCTAAATAGACACTGTTCTTTTGGTTCCTCCAGTTTTTGATGTCTAATATTAGAAAAAACATACTTACTAACCCTGTTGCTATGCTTTAAAACGCTAGGAAGAAGGTGTTACAATGACCTTAGTTTTGATATTCAAAAGAACACTGCCCTGAAGTCAAAGTTTTTGAGATTTATTTGGAAGATATGGTGAGCTCACAGCTATATCATAGGAATTTCTGCACAAGATCAAATGCAAGGGACTGACAGAATGAGATAAAACAATACTGCATTTAAACATTATGGAGTACACATAAAACTGCTGAAAACAGCAATTTGAAAGAGTAGAATTTTTACTTCCACTTATTTACGGAAGTCCATTTGAAGAATTGCAAATACCTCCAAGAAAAATATTTTGTGCTTCTTTTAGATTTTATTTTGCTAGAAAAAGGGAAGGAAAAAGCATGTTTAAATAAATTATCTCATTCTAAGAGCCAGAGACATAATTTCCATTAAAACCATTCAAAAATTGCAAATGTTGCATACAGAACAAATAAAACACAGAAAATTCCTAGCACACACAGCACCAAAAGTAAGACCTTCCATATCTGAGATTATGTCAGACGTTTATATATATTCTAATATGCAAGTACATTTGAGAGCACAAACATTTGTTTGACTGATTTATCAGTTTCCTACCAAAATCAAATGAGGAATAAAATAGAGATCAAGGAATGCAATGACATTAAATGAGAAGAAAAACTAGGAACTGGTGAATTAAAAAAAAAAAAAAAAAAAATAACCTTACAAACTAATGTGAACACACTAAAGGCTGTAATTTTACTTCAGAGGCAACTAAAATCAAACAAACATTTATCTGGAACTCACTTGTCAGCAAACATTTTACCGTGACTGAAATGCAAGTTGTTGAACAGTTAGAAGTACACTGATGTCAAACTAAAATTCTCAGACTACAAACAAGTACTTCTTTAGCTGCACTCCTCTAGAGCTTTAGCGAGATTACCAATTGCTGTAAAAGAATTGAAAGTGTAAGCTCCAGAAACATGTGTTACTGTTTTGGTTAACCTTAAGCCTCTTGGAGCTGTGATGTTTTGAATTTAATACAACTGAAAAACATTCCCATCATCATCTTCAAGATGAGCTTTTGGGGAGCTTTTTTTCTTTTAAATTCATCTGAAGGTTAAGAGTTCCTAATTTATCCTTTTTTAAAAGTTAAACTGAGGGGATATTCCCCTTTTTTTCTTTTAATTAGAAAATTGGGTGATTAAAAATATTTATATATTTATATATTCTGAAAAAGAGAGATTAAGAATACATATTATAGGTCAGTATTTCAACAAGCTTTAATATATCCCTTAAGCTTAATGCTTGGGAGGTCAGTGCACACCAAGTCCTGGAAGAACTAAACATACCACTTCCTACCAGCTGGTCTTTAAGAAAGCAGAGCCCCACACCTCTCTAGCTATAAACACCATACCAGTATAAAATACAATGGAGTTATAATGCCCGAACATGCATTTAGATAAATCAGCCTAGTGTGAAGCTCTGTTTTCAGGTTATGCTATGTTTACAGATTAATGTTTTTAGGTTTTAACTGTAACAAAATCAATGAAGTTCATATATACATTTTAGTTAAGTTTAGCACAGTGTTTGACCTAAGTTTACACACCAGGTCACTTCACCTGAAAAATAACTTGAGAAGCATGAAGATTTTTCAGAAAATATAAGAGGTGGCAATTTTCTTATTTTATTCAAGAGAATGACCAAGTGAATCTACCAAGAGAACTAACTTTCTTCAGAATTACTGAGTGCCAGATGAGATAGCTTATCCCCTTCAACATTTCTGTTTTAGAAAAGAAAAAAAAAAATCTTAAAAATACTTTCACAGTCTTTCCAGTATATCTGTTCATATATAAACTTCTGGGAAATACTGCAAGTTGTCAGTGCTGCACTACACATAGCCATAAATGCAGAACAAAAACACATTTGTAGGAATACCAAAAGTAAGATGCAAAACAACCTCACAGCTTTGCAGTTAGCATTACCAGAGACACAGTCACTATACACTAACAGAGCAATACCATTTCAAAGGACTGAAACAGTCTCAGCGTCAAATAATTCACCAGGCAGATTTAACAGCCAAAAGTGATGTTGGGAACAGAGACCCCTTTCTCTCCCCCAAGTACTCCGCCAGGGCTATCATTCCTGGCATTATTTCATTATTCACTTTCAGTGCAGTTCATCAAACCAGGAATTTTGTTTGTTTCTTTGTTAAGAAACACCTAAGGTTTGTCAGCATTACTGATTCTGCTTATATGAACCAGACTCCAAACAATTTGAACAAACAAATCAAAGTAGCAATCCATCACATCAAGATCAAGAATACCAAACTCCTCCCCTTTTTTTCCCCACCCCAAACTTGTCTTGTAACTAGCACCAAGCCATATCCTCCTCCTCATATAATTCTGCAAAGTTTGGGGTTTAGTTTCATGAAAAAGTACTTCTAAAAATAATTTTGATATACACAGCTTCATAAAATGGATCATTCAACATGCAATAAGAACTCAGTCTTATCTCTCCTAAATGATGTATTCTACTTTAAGTCATCATTTGCAATCCATGCAATTCCTAGACAGAACATACAAACCACCTGGTCAATTTTATCACTATCAGACAATCAAGTGTTCAACATGGTTCTTCCCTCACAAACTGTGGAATTATTGTCTTCAATTCAGCTAGAACCAGGGAAGACAATTACTCCTCGTTTGAAAGCACAGAAATTATTAAAATTTGAAATATCCCTCTTACTGCATTTTCACAGTACCTTCTCTAAACCCACCCATTTCTTGACCAACCAAGAATCATGAATTACTGTCAATACCACACCACTCATACTAAATTCAATGCTTAATCCACTTCTTTCTCAGAAGCCAATAAGGATGTTTGAGTTCAGTTTGCCTGAGGGGCTACAGATCTGACTAAGTAAAGTAGCTGAACCCAGAGAAAAAAGTCGGGGGCGGCGGGGGCAGGAAATATGGTGCCAATAAGGAAAGGCACACAGACAGTCAGGCTATTTTCAGCACCGCCCAGTGACAAGACCGCAGGCTGCAACACAGGAGGCTCCCTGTGAACAACAGGGAACACTTTTGTGCCCTGAGGGCAACCAAGAACTGACACAGCACAGGTTGCCGGGTGAGGTGGCAGAGTCTCCATTGGAGATATTCAAAACACATTCAGACATAATCCTGAGCAACCTGCTGTAGACGACCCTGCTTGAGCAAGAGGAGACTAAAACCCCTCCACAAGTCCCTGTGAGCCTAGGCCAGCCCATGAAGAAGTGAAGTAAAAAGGCAAGAAAGTCCTTTAACAGAAAAATTGTTATCAAAAACACCTCACAAGCTTCATTAGAGATAACACTTAAGCTCTAGCATTTCTGCTCCAACAGTAATAAAGAGAAAATAAAGGGAATTTTCAATTAAATCAGATAGGCTAAAAGTCATTGGGACAAAATCCAGAAACATACACCGGATAATAAACAAACAAATAATCAACAAATAAAATGGTAAGCAACAAAAACTGGAATACAGGTATGAAGTTGAAATTACTTTTATACTTGCAGTCATAACAGAGAACCATTCAAAAAAGCTACTTATTATCTTTTTCTAAGATGCAAAGAACAGTTCCTGGGCATTGCTGCTAATCTGGACATCAAGAAACCGCAAAGAAACCCGACAGGTTGAAGACATATATCAGAAAGTGTTTTCTCAAATACAAAAAGGAAAGGAAAAAAAAGTACCTTTACATACTCATTAACTTCATCAACCTCAGAAGTCTATTCCAATCTTCCTCTTAAATTAATTTCAGACAGCTACCCCTTGGCACTGATTCCATGTTCAAAACATTCAGAAATTCATTCAGTGGCTAATAAAAGAAAGTGAAGCACAAGACCAGGAAGTGCAGTACTGTTCCCCCTCATCACACTTAATCACCCGAAGTTAACATCACTAACTTAGGTCTCTCTTATGTCAGCCTCAAAAATGGATCACAAGTCAGTGATCTCCAGAATGTGTGACTGAAAGCTGAAATAAAAGCAGACATCCACCCCTTGGAGCACAATCCATCAAATGCATGGACCAGAGTTTCTTAAATACAATATACGATGTACAGCCCAACAGTAGTGCAAGATTTGGCACCACGATTCCTTTTGGATTCCTGTTGCTGAAATTGTGTGTAAGACAACATGAGATTTTGAAAATCAAAGAAGGGCAGAGAAAAAAAAAAAAATCAGCAATGACTTTCAAATGAAACAGTACAAAGCCAAGCGCTGAGGACAAAACAGCCATGATTCAGTTAACATTTAAAAACTAACTGGAACAGGAAGCAAAAAGGTTTCTGAAGCCATATACTTCATTCCATATTACTATATATCCATCATCCTCAAACTACTAGGCAAAACAAATGGACTAGAAACAATTACTGTGTTTTCCTTGCTCAAAAGCAATCTCAGTATGGTCTCTAAAGTATCACCCTACTTCCAGAAACACTACTTAAGTAGTAAGAAATACAAATGACATGTTCTAGATTAAACCGATACCAGATGCAACAAAAGTGCACGAAGACTTACTCTCTCTCCAGCTAACCAATAAAAATGTCATGGTCATAATTAGTGAATTCAAATCCTACACCTTCAACAACAGAGCTGCCTAACAGACTGAGGTAAGCATTCCCCCCGCACTGAAACAGTTTTTAAAAAGTTCAACCTGATGATTCAAATCTGGAGGTTAACAAAGGTTTTTGTTTTCTTCACTTAATTGTACATTCACATACTGAATGATTATGCCACACCAATTCCATTGAACCTGCATCTTCTACAGCAATAAACTGTATTTCCTGTAGGATATAGCAGAAAAATAAAACCATTAAGTTCACCATAGGAGTACTACTCCAGGCAAACCTTAAGTCTCAAGAAAGATCAAAGCTCTCTCAATATGGGAAGCAATTCATTGTTTTTAATGTAAAATGCTACACCCAGCCAGGTCAAGGACTCCTCCAAGCTCATCTGTTGGAAGACTGATTTAAGAAGGCTGGGGAGAGAGGGGAAAAAAGCTTGATAATTTTACCTTCAAAAGAAGCCACAATATTGTGCAGGCTCCACAAAGATAGCTGGACAAAAAGAAATAGAGTTTCAATGGCACTGAGAATAGAAACAACTCCATCCAAGGGAGCTGCACTAAGTTGTTCACACAACCTATTTTACAGGTTTTACAATCTAAAGAGAACATAAGTAAAATAAGCTCAGCAAAATATTCATGATCTAGTAAAAGCAGGCTGAGCAAGCCATGAGATCTTAGGCATCAGACCATACCACCTCTAAACTGCCTGGTTTTAGATCCTGTTTACTGCTTGAAGCATTGAGACCTAATGGGGAGAGAAGGGCTGAGGGTACCACACCTGTGCAAGGAACAGCCTTGCAGGAGCCCCAGGCAGATGGGGAGTTCCAACAGACTCCCAGTGCAGATGGCCAAAATCAAAGAGTGTGGACTTTCATGTAACAGCAAAACAAACTCTTTGTATGGTTTTGTAAAATATGAACCTAAAGTAATTGCAAAGGAGGCATTTCACAACCTTTCATCCCAGCTCTCACTTTTATGAATGTAACCTGTTTAGGGAAGTTATATGAAAAACAGTGCAAGTCAAAACTAGGTCTTCTCTGAAGAGCACAGAGGACCCAAAGGGCTACAAGTAAACTGATGGTATCAGAAATAAACCTAAAACTCACCAAAAGCTCTAGCTGAGTAACAACACTGCAGTGGATATCACTTGTACTAACTCTAGTACTTCCATTCAATAATTCTGAAGTCGCAAATACAACTCAGTCTCTCTAATCTGTATTTTACAAAGGGGACAAGTCACTCGACTTCTCTTTCAACAATGTCATACAAGGCTGTTGCAAAGCACTGAACGTGGGTCTTCAGAGTCCCCCCACATGCTTCAACCAAATAGGAAACAAAGATAAATAAAAAGATTCATAACAGATCTGAAGTTTTACTCCTGGCCTTTCACGAAGTACCTATTCTAAGTACTGGTACTAAATGTGACTAAAACTGCAAGTAAACATTACTACTAATAGTAAGGCTCTCAGTGCTGATCATTAATAGAGCATTAACAGTATATTCCACATACACCTTTCAAGCACTGTTCATCAGCATGTTAACTCTGTCATGACCAATATCAGTAGGACAACACCAGCAACAAACATAAAGCATACCAAAAAATTGCATCTTACAAGGAAACCATCACCTAAAATAAAAGTTCATGGAAGAAACACAGAGTATCAACAATCTACTTCAAGGTTCTGGAACTACAGCTTCAAAAAATGGAAGAGCCAAACAAACAAAAAAGTTTAAAAATAACAGCTTCAGGTAACAGACAAGATTATTCTGTTGGTTTTCCCCCTAGCATCCTTACATTTTAGTGGTGAGTCTGCAGCTCCCATGTCCCCCCAAATGATCAAACCCTTCTGCAAGTCATGGCACCAGGAGCTTTATGGAAGATGGGCCAAAACAACTGAAACAGTCTAATTTCAGAAATGTCACGCTTTTTTTTTTTTTTTTACTATAGACAGTTTTCAAAATCAACACACCGATAAAACTACAACTAGAAAAAAGTAGAACAGAGATTGTCCAATTCCTACGCTTCCCCACCTCCACAATTACCAAGATTATTGAGTTATAAACACAGAAGCCAGCTAATTTTCAAGACTCACAAAACATCATTAATCCTGCAAAGTAATTTAGCCTTGTTTGCTTTCAAGTTACCTAGTGTAAGGTTAAAAATAAATTCTTTAAACAAGCTAGGTCAAACCACCACAGAGAGATTGGGTCCGGGTATAAATACTGAGTCAGCCAGGTAGGAATCCAAACCCAGATTCCATTAGAGAACGTGATACAACCAAGGGAATTGTTAAAGGGCCTGGTAAATATTAAAGAAGCAAAAGCCAGGAGGCTGACTAGCTGACATTTTTTTGTGAAGGGCTCTGTTTCAATGGCAAGCACTGCTCCCCCTCCCTCACATCCAGCTCCAATTTCTCTACTTGGAAAAAGCCAGTTGATCTCAGGCCAGGACAGCCTCTCCACTCCCCTTCCACAGCTTTCCTTCACACAGCTTCACAGAAAACCCTGAGTTTCTGCTTCACAAGACATCCCGTTCCTCTGAACACAACCAAGGGTGCTCTGCACATCCCCACTCCTGGTGCTAACACACAAGAGAGAAACTTCAAACCAGTCCACCCTGCTCCCAGGTGGCACTCAACAGCACTGCATACAGTCCAGCACAAGCTTTTAAACCTTTTCCACATGACAGAATTCAGATGCTTGCCATTAGACTCAAACATGCACCAAGTCATTTCTGCATCCAGCTTCTTGCACAGGAATGCCTACCAGTTCACTTCCCTGCTACAAGTTTCTTCAGCAACAGGAGAAAACGCAGAACAGGGTTGGGTTTTTTGATGTTTTTGAAGGCAACATAAGTCAGGCCATTAGCAAAGCCCTGCCATGACATCTAATTCCAAGCAAGCACACACAGCCGATGTCAAAGAAGAACTAAGGTAGAGAAGGTTAACAGAGAGAACGGTTCATTCATTGTCGTGTCCTCAAGCAACCCACAGTAGCTGCTGAGATGTTATTGTCTATAGCTGTCTATAGGTGACCCCCCCCCCCACCACCAGAGAGGGAACACCCGGGAAGGAGATGAGCAACAACATGGAAGTAAAGCCCTGTGTAAGTCATAGATCGATACTTCATCATCCACTTGCTCACTTCTCGAGCTGCCACCTCCCCGCTGGCCTGACTCCTGCTTCCAGCCCCACTCCTCATCTGCGGGGTCCAACTGGTCCTGCTTTCGTCACATCCCCCCGAGCCAGAGGCAGCAACTCACCAGAGGGAAACCCTCTGTGAAGGAGACGACCAAGTCCGAGAAGGCGGATGGGGTGCAGGACTCCCCTACCGCGGATGTCAAGGGGTGCAGAGAGAACCCACCCCTCCCGGGGCCAAGCGGACTCCCCTTCCCCAGCCAGGTGGGCGCTGCCCGCACCCGCGGCCCTGCTGAGCGGGAGACAAGGGGGGTGGAGCGGGGGGGGGGGCGGGTGGGAAGGCGATCTAGGCCAGGGCGAAGCTTCCCCGGGGCGGCCGCCACGGAAAGTAGGGCAAAGCCGCGTCCCCCCGCAATCTGTCGGCGGGCGAGCCGGGGCTGGGCGGCCTGGGGAGACACCGACCGACCCGCGAACGGAGGGACCTCCGGCCGCACAAAGCGAGGCCGGACCCGTGGGGCCTCGGAGGCGGCTGAGGCGGGGAGCGGCCGCGCGCGGGGACCGTTGGACGGGGACGGGTTGGGGGGCGGGGGGGGGGGGCCGCGCGCCCCCCGCGCGCGCGGTACCTGCCCAATGCGCTCACAAAGCGGCGGCGGCAGCGGCGCCCGCAACCGTCACGTGACCTCCGCCTTCCTCCTGCTCCTCCACGCGCGCGCGGGGACCTTTTCCCCGCCCCAAGTGACGTGACGTGACCTGACGTGCTCGCGGACAGCCCCGCCCCACGCCCCTCACTCACCGCCAGCTCGCGCCCATCCACCGGCGCCTTCTTCCGCCTCTGCTTCCCGGCCCCTCCCGGTGACCAAGTGAGCAGCGCGAGCCCGGGGTTGGGGGGAAGGGGAGAAAGCCCGCCCCTTCCTGTCGCTTTCACGTGACCGGGGCCACGCCCCCGCGGCGTGCGAGAGGCGGGTGGAAGGGGCGGGGCAGCGGAGCGTGAGGGTGTTCGTGATGGGCCCCATGAGGGTTCCCCCGAGGATCTCGCTGAGGGACCCCCCCCCCTCCTCCCGGGGGCCGTGTTAGGGTTCCCCTTAGGGCCCCCCGGTAAAGGACACCCAGAGGTCCCCCCGGGAAGACCCAGGAGGGGCCGCGGGAGTTACCCCAGGAGTCATCCCCTGAAGAACGCCTCGATAGACTGCATGAGAGCCCATGCGAGGATTCCTCTGAGGAACTTCCTTAGGGTTCCCCTGTGAGGGACACCGTGTGAAGGACCCCTGAGAAGCCCCCCGGAGTTCTCTCATGACGGGGCCCTGTGAGGGACCCCCATGGCTTAGGAACAGGGCATTTTGGAACCAATTCTGCAATTAATGTAAACGTCTCCTCTTGTGAGGCTGGACACAGGGAGGCACCCTGTTGACATGGAGAAATCCAGGACAAAAGACAGCTGCACTACAGGAGGAGAAAGTCTAGTGTGGTGGGGATTAATGGAGAACAGGGAGGGATTGGCACAGCAGAAGCTTCTGGCAGCCTAAACTCGATGATGGCGCAGATGGCAAGAAAGGATAGTCAGTAAAACTTGGCTCTGATTGGGTTTTGAGTCAGGAGGAAAAAAAAAAAAAAAATGTTTCTTCCATTTGGGTTTTTTCCTGCTGTGCATTTTTTCCATTGTGTACAGCACCTCTGGTTGCCCAAAATGCAGTGGTCCTTACCCTTTGGGCATTATTGCAAGGCCCAGCATGTTAAAGCGAGGCTTACTTACCCTGTGTGGAAGCTGGTCCCTGCTTGGTGCTGAGCAGGTAGGGCTGGTGAAGGTGATGTTCAGACTATTCAGCCCCTGGTACCACCAGTGATGACGTCCCATGATCCTTGGCCTTTGCTGTGGTCTGATATCCTTTACTGCTGTTTCCTCATCCTCTGTCCCTTGAGCCTATATTCTCCATGTAAGTAGAAAGGGCATTAAATCTGTTTTTAGCCTAAACAATATCTGAAAATTAATCAGTGTTTTTCATGCTTCTGCCTTCTCTGCATAGAGTAGATAGATTTAGCCAGTCTGCATCCTTTACACTTGCTGCGTAGATGTGCAGGAGCTACAACAGATTCTTACTGCTGAGGAGCTGCAAGATCTGCCTGTTTTCATTTTTTCTAAGAGGGTCCTTTGAACAAAATTGAAATTCAGACCAAACAGTACACAGGTATTGTTGATATTCTTGGTGCAGCTGTTGATATTCCGTTTTATTACTATTGCAGTCGGGCAATTAATTACAGCTGTGAACAAAGTTTCACAAGCTTTGTGACACATATGTCTGCTTCTCCATAATCTGTGTGGATTTAATCAGTATTAGCATTCTTCCATCAGGGCTTGGCAATCCTTCGATAATCAAGATGTAAATTTGGTGTGCCACACAAAACAACAAAGGCTGAGAGCTCTTGGGATGCTGTTGTCCAATGGTGTAGTGCCAGCTGGAATGTGACTCTGAAAATCACACTGAATCCAGCCCAAGAGCATTTGGAATGGGAAAAAACTAAGCAGGGATACCAGGACCAAAGTGTTGTAGACTTCTTCTGCTGTACATGGAGTAAATAAAAATGAGAAAATGGCATACTGCACTGACAAAGCTTCCAGAGGAGAGGTAAAGGAATAAACTGGTGGAGACTAAGGAACAAAGACCTTCACTCCAAATATTGATCAGAAGGAATTTCTCCACTGAAAGGTAGTGAAGCATTTGAATGGACTGCCCAGAGAGGTGTTAGAAGTATTCAAGAAATGAGTGGACGTGATATTTAGTGCTCTGTTCTAATTGCTGATCAGTCACAGAATGGACTCACTCCAACCTAAATGGTCCTGTGATTCAGTACATCAGATTTGGAGAGAAGACCCTGCACTAAACACTGCGAAGATTTGACCAGGCCTGACAGGCAAATCCTACCTACTACCTGGTTATCCTGGTGTGAAAAGTGCTGGTTTAGGGCAAATTTTAGGAGGAAACCTCTGAATGGGGTCCCTCCAGAAAAACAAATTCAAGTGGCCCCTCCACCAACTGGTTTGGGAAAATATTTCCTTGGAGAAAAGTGGAAAAACAGTTTATTTAACAAGCAAAGTATTCACAAGTATAAAAAAAATAATAATATTAAACAATAAAACCTCTCACTGTCCATAGAGATGGCAAATTCAGAAAGTCCTTGCCGTGAGGTGTAGTGCACTCAGACCCTTATCAGTCCCTGCTGTGCTGGAATGCAGCATGCTGGCTGCAGTGGGCCACAGATGTGAGTTCCCAGTGTTTTTCTGGATTTTCAGTCCAGAGCACGTTTGAACTGTTCCAAGAAAAAGAAAAAACCATAGTCCAGGGAACTTCTCTACCTCAGCATGCAAAAAAAAACTAGCTAAAAGCAAACAAGAGCTCGCTTCCACTGTCCATCAGCGCTGCAGACAAAACACAGTTGGTGTGAAGGATGCTTTGTTTTTCTTTTCCCCTGCTTCACTCTCAGAAGCAGTCCTAAAGGTGCAGAACTTAATATCGAGCATAAACAGCACAGACAAAACAACAAGCATCATAAAGTCAACCCAGGACACTGTGTCAGGATTCTTATCTGCTGTTACAAGGATTTGCAATCTCTTCAGTTTTCCAGCCAGTAAATAACAGCCTTGTTATTTGTAAGTGCAAATCAAGATAGGCTATTTCAGCTTTCTGTAGGATTGTTTTTCTCAGTCACTTTCTTCAGATTTCTGAAATAGGCTGCACTTGCTGGACACCACTGTTCCGGTGCTTTGGCATTCTCCTTGCCTATCACATTTGTGAGGGACAACTGCTTGTGTTAAGAATATCGCCCTGTTCCTAGTTCAGGAGTCTGCTCTACTTCTGTGTTGCAGTTAAACCATCTCATCTTGACAAGCTCAGATGCTATTATCTTCCCTGTTGTTAATATTCTCTCCCAATTTCCACACTACCAACCCTTCCCCCTCAGGCTTGTTGGACAATTGGTCAGACTAAGCTGAAGTTCAGAGCAGTTTTTTGCTATTTATTCTGAAGTTTTTATTTTCTTTGTGCCTTTTTTTTTTTTTTTTTTTCCTTTTTTACATCACTTGGTATAATAAAATATTGCTCTTCGCTGCAAACTGGTCTCACAGCCTTGACCCTGATGACACCACTATCTTTTTCCAAAATATATTGCACTAGTTTCAAAGCGTCAACATAATCCAGGTACACAAGCTCTGCAAGAGAGAGGCTCAATATAAAGAAACCAATCTTGACTTTCAGCTTTGAGCTGAGTCTGCAGGGAATCTGTGTAGAAGCCCAGAAGAGAATGGAGCTAATCTCAAATACTGATAGCTGAGTGGCTCTGGAGCCAACCAAGGACTGTTGGTACCAGCAGCCAAGGATTGTTAGCAATAACACACTGGGAGAATGAACCGAATATGGCTGGAGGAGGGGCCACATGGAGGCAGAGCAGCACATTTCTGGGACGAACATTCTTGTCCTGGCTCCTGGAGGTAAGCACAACACAACAACACAAGTGTAGGAATGAGGTCAAGAAACAGGCATGGGCTGTAGGGGGATATGGAGACCACCAAATGCCCTGAAGCCTCCAACCCATTTCTACAGTAACTAAATTACACAGAAAGAGAGAAATTGACCTCCAGTGCAGGGAAACTCATCTATAAAAAAGGTACCTCCACAAAGCCCAGGTGTGTGTGTACCCTAGGACCCTGCACACCCCATCAGCAATGGAGCTGGGACTGCTGATCTCTCTTTCTCTCTTTGTCCCTTCCCTTCTCCTCCTCCTGTCGCTAGAGGACACAAAAGATACTCACAGAATCTGACTCCACAAAGATGAAGACTGAAGAAAAACTTTAGTGTTTACAAAGACCTCCCTTATATAGGTTCTGAACATTGACCAGGGATTGGAGAACAAGGTTACTACCTCTCCATCCCACTGGCCAGACTAGAAGTCAATCAGTTGACTCTCATCCAGAGAGGAATGTAGAAAATATGATTGTTTACAGTACAAACCATGAGAATTCAGCTACAGAGTTGTAAACATCTCACAAAAGCTCACTTAATATGGCAACATCCTCTCCAATACATCCCTCTCTCTTTCTCTCTTCCCTTTGATCTCCCTCCTTTATCCTAAACCCAGTGCCATGTGCTTATAGGAGGTCAGAAACTAACATAACAGTTTCCATGCAGAGTGTGTAATTTACTAGTAGAACTTTGTAAGATTTTGTGGACCCTCTTACTTTTGCTGTTTCTTTTGTCCACAAGCATCTGCAAATCTTAGGTGCTCTCTTCTCCTGAAGAGTGGGATGCCACAACATATGGAATTCTCCCTAGATATAGTGGAACAATTGAAAATTTTGGTGGCAAAGTGTGGTTCCCTCAAAAGAACTATTACAAGGATCTTATAACGAGATGTTATCTTTGGGCATACCAGGGGTTGCTGCTGCATTTAGATGTGGAGTGAAACTTGTGGGGATGCTGCCAAGAAATGGGATCTAATGAGTTAGATTGTATTGATATGCCTGCACAAGCAGAGCTTCCACAACAATTGTACTTGAAAGAGTTGCCATTTACATTATGGAAGCAAGCCCTTCTGCTAGAGATACTGTTCACAATGGTGAAGGCAGGAAGGATAATGATGTCATTACATCCAGCCTTCATAAAGCCCAGGCCATTAAATTCCTAACATCCATGGCCTGCGTTAGTCCATCATGACTAAGCATCTTCCTTGGAATTTGTGTTGGGCTGCTTGACGTATTCCTGGAGATGACCTTCTTCTCCAGGTGGTCTCTGCAGACCTTGGTTCAAGTTTTCTTGTAGTTTGAGTATATGAAAAAGGTGATGCATTTTCTTGTGACCATAATCTGAAATTGTTCTGCACAACCACCTTAACCCTCCTGTTATTTTCCATTCTTTCAACTTTTTTCAGAAAACATTTTATCTGAATTTGTATGTATTTCCAGATTGCCAAGACAGTTCCACATGTCTGAGCCTGATACTGATCCTGCAGAACCTTGTTTAAATAACTGTTTGGGAAGTATGCTGGCAGGAGCTAACCCGTGTAGTTCTTGTTCTTCTAATGGTGAGTGCTGAGTTTGTTCTGTCATATTTCCTGATTTAATTCCCTGATGTTCCTACCCACTGTTACCAGACAAACTGTTTCTAAGAATTAAACAGGCTGTTGTTAAACAGACTTCTTTTCCATACAACACTATTATTTGGCATTAGCTGTGTATCTAGCCTTGAATTATCTACTTAGTCCTTTATCAGCTTTCCATTATTTCGTCTGTGACATCAGAGAAAGCAGTATGCAGATGCCTGGTCGCTTTGTCCCCTGGTCTAACAATGTCATGCTTCCTGCCTCCTAAAATTCCCCGAGATTAAATTATCTCTAAGGAGACAGAAGTTTCCTTGGCCATCTCTTAAAGAACATGGTGGGGACAGAGTTCCAGTAGATGATCACTGGTCTTTTAAACATCGTTGCATGGTGTTGCACCCTGCCTCTTGCAGCACTTACAGACCAACTGCCTTTATCAGTTGGATTTTAAAGAGCCTAGTGGAATCCCAACCCTCCCTTACTCCAGGTAATATAAAGATTCTTGTAATGAATGGTAACAAACTAATAGTGTTGTAAAGTGGGAGCTGGATTTGCATCATTTGCTGTTTTCCCCCAAACTTCATCTAAGGATAAATTACAAGGATTTTTATCTTGTGATGCATTTTAGGAGAATTTTTTTAAATAGTGTGTCCAAGGATGTTTGCCAACTCTGGTTAAATATCAACCATCTGTTTCCAGTTTTAAAATGGCTGTTCTGAGAATCAGCAATTGGCAATGGCAGGAACAGAGCAGTGAGCTTGGAAGACCCCAGGAAATGCCAACCTTGAGAGTCTTCACCCAATCCTGTAAAGATGATAGTACTGAACACCTCAGACACTGACCACAAGAAAGCAACTGACAGTAGTAGTTCATGGCAGTTTCTAAGCCATTCACAGAGAACACTGTTCCCCCATGGAGAGAGTGCAGCCTTTAAAGTGATTCAGGTTATGGTGATCTTCCCCAGGGGAGTCTCCCTGGGAGACTTCTCTTGGGTCATGGTGACCAAAGTGTGTTAAAACCTTGAGCCTTTGCAATGTAATTTCATTTATTACTTCTTATTGGTTAGTTATTTTTTTACTTCTTATTGGTTAGTCCCTGTTCTTTTACCCCCATTGATTCGTTCTTTTTGGATCCTCTGCCTGATTGGTCCCTTTCCCAATTCCTTTCCCCATTGGCCAAGTTGTAAAATCCCACCCCCTAGCTACCCTATATAGTCCCCGGCCCCTAGGCTGTTTGGTTCCTTCCTTTTGGATTTCCTGGAAAAAAGGAGATTTTTGAAGATTAGACTCTGTCTTGCTGCCTTATTCCTGTATCACCTGAAGTGGCAAGTGTGGATCTGCTGCTCAGGCAGCCTCACAAAAGAGCGAAACACTAAGCGCCTGAGAGTGCCTGTGCCTGCATCACATAGAGTTTTTAAAGACGCTTTTTAAAGACTTTTTAAAGACACTTCTGACAAGGAAGGTTGCAGCACCTCTAACATTGGACCAGGACCAGACCATGACAGTAGTCAGTGTGGATTTACACTGGGGAAGTCATATCAGGCTGACCTGGTCACCCTCTGTGATGAAATGGCTGCCTGGATAAATGAGGGGAGAGGAGAGGTATGTTGCTCAGTTTGAGCAAAGCTTTCATTGGTGTTTGCTAAAAGACTCTCATAGACAAACTAATGCACTACAGGCTGAGTTTATGGAGAGTCACACGGACTGAGAACTGGGTTGCTGGGTCCAAGGGGTTGTGATCACTGGTACAAAGTCCAGCTTGAGTCTAGGCACTGGTGGTGTGACCTAGGTCCTGGGAGCAATACACATTCAAGGTCCGATGCTTCCCTTCTCTTTAAGCAACAAGTAGAGCAGTCCAGAGCACTAAAAGCTTTCCACAAAACCGAATAAATTTCAAGTGCAGCAGCAACAGCCTACCAGGTAACAGGGACAGTGGGGTTTTTTTTTAGAGTCAAAGCCTATTTATACTTGTAAAAAGCTGAAGTTGGCTTTCTGCAATTAACAGGAACAATGCTCCTATAAATACATATATTAAGTCATCATGATTCCTAGAATTTATTTCCAGGAAGGAAAAAAGTCTACATGAAGTGGTTTTATGAGGTGGCAAGATCATAAATTGTTATAGCTTAATAGTGCTCTGCTGGCATCTTCGCTGGCTGGCTGCAATGTGCTGTCTGTCCAGCAGCCCTCAGCAGCAGTACACAGGCTGCCGCTATAGCACATGAGGAAGTGAATCTTGTTGTCTTAGTACTGACCAACCTTTCCTCATACTTTAGACTCCAAAAGGCACGTTTCTTGGGGCTCATATACATAGAGAAATTGGCCAAAATTGCTCCCTAGTAGGTGAAAACTTGCCTAGAACACTGCAGTTATTTGGGGTGGAGTTTTACAGCAACAGTGTCAGTTTGTCTCCCCAAAGACAACCTTTAGTTACATTTTTCCAGTTATCTAGAATCTGTAAAATTTCTGTTGTAGCTGAGTCTGTGGGCTTCACATTCAACATCAGGCACTGCAGTGGGTTTGTAGAGAGGAAACCCCTGGGACAGGAAAACTTTTGACAACACAGGGGAAAAAACCCACAGGCACTGATTACAGGGGTTACAAATCTTTCTGCTGACACTTCAGCATCCCTGGAACATGACCCTTACTCTGTTTATGCCTTTGGCACACACAGTTCAAGCGATATCTAGCTGACCTTTTGATTGCAGCTCTGCACTTGAGAGGCACTTGAGGTCTGTAGCTTTTCTCTCACCTCTGCCAGCTCATGGTACACCTCAGCGAAGAGGAAAGGATAAGACCCTCTGTGCAGGGCAGTATTTTGGAGCAGCTGAACCCATAGCTCCCAAAAGCCATGTTGGCCACCTGGTCCCTTGAACCTTGTAGAGGGCTGAAGCCCTCCTGACATTTGTTGTTCAGACGCTTGAGAGGGACTGAGGAAGTGGGGAGACAAAGCACAGAGATTCTTGTTTTCTAATACACTATGAACTTTCTGACTTTCGATCTCTCAAAAATGGGCCACCTCTTGCCCAAAAAACATTACAAGCACTATGTTCTGGCATCTCTCTATTTATTAATTCATTTACTGGATTTTGAAAGCAGCTTGTATTTGAAAGACTATCCTGATTTTCCATTCAGAAATAGGATGAGTACAGCTATGGCTAGGAAGAACTAACAGAAAACAGAACCGTGTGAAACTGTTGCGAGTCCTGTCCTAGTTTGGCTACCTCCTTGAGCGATAGTGGTGCCACGAGCTGGCAAGAACTGAGGCCCCGAGTCACAGACATCAGAAACAAAATACACCAAAGAAGGGAAGTGATGACATCCAAGGAAACCTGCAGCAGCTGGGCTGGAGCTGGAGGCAGGCAGCAGATTGAGTGTTGAAAAGGGTAATGTTGACTGCCACATGTGTAGCATACAGTGAAGACGTAGTTGGTTGATAACACCATAGACCAGCTGCAGGCTCCAGGCCAAGGAGTGCAGTGGTTCCACAGACAGGAATGACAATGGCCATACATGCACATGGCAAGCATGACCAGTAAGAAAGCACCGAGAGAACCTAGACTGGCAGAAGGAGTTAAGACTCTGGCCACAAAACAGTTAAAAATCTCTTCCCCCAAAAATGTTCAGCTGCCTTACATAAGGGAACAAACTGATTCATCTGCACTGTGAATGGGAAAGCATGGGGACCTGCAAGACAGGTGATGCGACAAAATATATGAATGCTAAAATTAGTTGCTGGGGGACAATTTAGACTTTTTTTTGCTGAGATTTAAGCTGGACATGCATGTAAGAGGAGCTCAACAGGACCCACACCATCTGAATGCTGTACTCAATGGAGCATCTGAGGCAGGTGGGGAGTCAGTGACCCTGGTTGCCAGAGCCCTCTCTAACACATCCTTTTCTATATGTCTCTAAGGCCAGGGGCTTTGGTTTTTCCTTTGCATCTCTCAAATAGTTTGGTTAGAAGACTCAGTGGAATGACAGTGTTAGTGTTCCTATGTCTTTTTAAAGTCTGCCCTGCCAGCATTCACAAGCATCAGTAATGCCCACTATGGGGAGCGGAGATGGTGGAGCTGAAGACATGGTCTCCCACCTAGCTGAAAAACATTTACTTACAAAGCTTCAGTTTGTCCATGATCATGGAAACTAATCTCTCAGGATGAGGCCAAGGTTGAAAACAGGGAGGCAGAAGCTGATTTTAGGCACAGGATTTTAACCTCTACCATAAAACTTAGACCTCTTAGACATTCCTCTTCTGAAAAAATAACTTTTCCACTTATAGGCAGTGAAATAGGACACCTGTGTGAAGGCCTCACTCTCCTGTGCAGAAATGATACAGATGCAGTTTTGGGATGCAAAATCTCCCTAACACCTGGAGCCCTATACCTGACTGTCCAGCTACCTTTACCTGTGCTGTTCCACACTTCTAAGAGGTAGGTCTTTCTCAGAAAAATAAAGTGGTTGAAAGGAAACTCTTGCCTCGAAGCAAATGAGGTATCAGATGACAAGAACAGGTAGGAGATGCTTTGATGTGTAACATCTGCCAATAGATAAATTTCCTATGGAAGTAACGAGTATTACTACAGCTGTACAGAACCAAGGACTGATGTTTAGGCCATGAAAAACCAAAAATAAGCTGAGATTCTGCTCTCAGGTTATCAATTCACTCACTGGTAAAGAAAAAAGAACAGCTCACTTTGTTTTCATTGACTGGACTGTTGCTTTAAGAAGCCCAAGCCCACTTGCTATTAAATTGCCCTGGATTTACTTGCAATTGGATATTAGTAAATAAGGGAAAGTATCAGCCAAGCCAATACACTATACAAATACATTTTATTTAGAGATACCCACAGTAAGATGCACAATTACTTTTTGTTCACCAATTTTCAGATCACATGACTTCAAGTAGTGGAAAAAAACAAACTGCAGTTAATTACAATTATCTATGTAACAGGGCAGTAATAAAAGATTCATTTGTCAGACTACAGCATGGTTAACGATACTCAGATGAGAATGTACAGGTCTAGGTATTTAAAAAGTGCATGGGGCATTGCCACATACACTAACATGCTTCTTCAAAGAGCAACATCTTTCTCGCATGTGAACACAGTAACCTGGTTAATGCAAGAGGAAAAATAGGCTCATAATTAGATCTGGAAATGTATCTACTAAAAGTTTTCCTCCAAACAGCAAATTATTTGTGACTGGCACATGAAATCCAATCTATAAAAATCACTGTTACATTGTCCATGTAGTCAAGCAACACACACATGACCTAAAATTTAAAATAATCAGTTCCAGTCTACGCCTTCATAGCTTTTACACAATCTTCTTCAAAAGAGTCTGGAATACTTAATTGCATTTAACAAGCTGGCAGAAGAGCTGTAATCTGAGCTCCAAATTCTTGCAGTCACAATGAATTCTTCCACAAGAGAAATCAAATCTCAATCTTCAAATTTTTAAAAAAACATATTCCACCTGCAAGGCCATCAACTGGCTTATGTATTGCTGTGTTTATTTTAAAATTCCCATGTAAATGGAGGGAAAGGTAGGAAGCTGTGCTGGTCTGAGAGAATAGCTGCATTGGTTTAAAGTTATATTTAAAACACATGGAAGCTGGACTTTTATCTCCAGGATCTTTCTCAAACCAAGAAAATTCATTAGGCTCCACTACTCAATTGTTTTTAAATAGGGATAGTGCTGAATAGCACATGGGAAAGACCAGCAAAGACTGTTGTGTGGATGATTACATGTAAGAGCAAGATACACATTAAATCAGTCTTCAGATAATCTCCCATTGCAAACAAGAGAGCAACAGAGATTGACTTTGCAATATAGTTGAGATGCACATTTTGCATTGATGGACAGAAAATCTCAGTTTACCTTGCAACTTTCTGTGGCTTAAAACACCACCTAACTTCCTCTTAAAGCAATTTTTAAGAAAGAAAACAAACTCCTCAATTGCTGGTTTTATACTTAAAATTCATAAGCTGCTCCCTCTCCTACTTAGAGATACGTTTCTCTTTGGGTATATGTAGCTGCTTTCCTCCCTGTTTGTCTAAGAGATCCTTGTTTCTGTGCACCTCGAGAGTAGACAAATAATCCTGATGCTTCAGGGTGGGCTCCTGTACTATGTTCAGTGATCCCCAGAATAAAAACAAGAAAAAGAAAAGCCACTGAATTGCAATAACCAGCAGTACAGGAACCAACTCCATGGAGTAGTAGTGACTTTGGAGCAAACCTTTTTCAACTGAAAGGGATATGGCAGTCCAAGAAGATATCTAGAGCTGAATAAAAAGATTAAGGACACTGTGAGCAAGGTACCAGTTCAGCAAATCACTGCCTAAGCCAGTATAAGTTTCAAAGTGTAGTAGGGCTCTAACAGGTGCCCCCAGGCTTTGCAGAACTTCGTACCTGAACTAGTACATCATGAGAGAACAGGGAACTTGCTCAAGTCCCAAGTAGTAGTGTGACAAGATGTTGAGTGTGGCTGGGACAGGAGACTGTGACTGGAGACAGCATTTTGGACAAGAGGGACAAAGCCCACCAGAAGTTACCCAGTTCTTTCCCACTATCACACCTGCAGTGTGAGAGAAGCCCAGAGGAACCAGCTGAAGCTGTAAATCACAGCTGGTCTGTTATATCCCTGCACTGTCAACAGCCAGTCAAGTGGAGGACAATGCAGACAAGGCCCTTTTAGTCCATCATCCCTGCACAAAGCATGGGTAGGGGGCTGGTGGCAGCTGTGAAGCAGATTAGTCATGGTCACTCATGAAAACAAAGACAAGTGCACTGGTAACCTTCAGTGTTGAGGGGAAGACTGAGTGACCACTGGGGAAACTGGTTTTTTTTTTTTTTTTGCATGCCTTCTTCACATCTCATCTGAAGGGGGATGACCGCCAGTTTTGAAAGCTCTGGGAGCAACTAATTTGCAGTGATCTAAGGCATGATGGCACAAATCCTCAAGCCCTACCCTTCAAATATTCCATTGCCAGCTCACCTCTGAGCATAGCCAACCCTTGTCAATCTTGCTGGCCAAAGTACATTAGAATAATTTTTCTCTTTTGAGCACAGGGTTATTGTTTTGCTCATATCCCTACTCTTTTATAATTCCACCCCTCCAAAAAAAATAAATCTCTGGAAGAAGCCTTTACATGAGATCAAGTCAGCAACTCACGCTTCTGGTATTGCCCTGAATGAAATCTTTAGTCAAGACTTTGAGTAGCAGTGGAAGATGCCAGTTCTCTGGCTAAACCACTACAGATCAGTTTGACAAACACACTGGGTGAAGGCACAGGGCACCTCCACTTCCTGATCTGCTAACATCCACTGAACAATGTGGATGCAAGAGGACTTCAGCTTCTGTAGACTGTGCAGGGGTGGAGTCTCCACTTGCAAGACAAGCATCCAGCCACGGAAGTTTACAGTAAAAGCAGAGTGATCTTGCCACATTGGGCTACAGGTTTTCTTTTAATTATAACTTGGTAATTTTCAGAGTTGGCAGACAGCTTTGAACTGATCATTACTGGTGAACTAGGAAGAAATGGAAGAAGAGGAAAATAGAAAACTAAGTTAAATCCATTTTTTTTCTACTCAGAAAAGAGACTGTCATAAAAACAGTACCTCACTGAATTTAAAGGAACTCTGAAATTAGCATGAAGCAAAAAGAACTCCACAGTAAGTCTGCACTGCAGACAGAACAGGTACAGAGAGAACAGATACAGTTAGCACAGAAAACTCATAGACCTTAGAGCTCCATGACTATGTATTAATGTCACTGATGACTAATTGTGCTGATTTTACATACAAAGGTAGCCTCATGGATCATCAGAGTGCAGTGCTGTAATTCAGTTAATTATGCATAGTCCATGGAAGTCCACATCAAGTGAAGACAGATATATTCCTGTTTCCATGCTCTTATGAGACCTAATGTATCAACTGTACTGTCTGTGTAAGTTAGAAACTCAGCCCAAATTCCAGATGTAAGTTTGATGTTTGTAAACAAATATATCTTTAGAAAACTAAGCCAAATGTAATGTCCTTGTGTTGAAAACAACAACAAAAAAAGCCCTTTCAGAGAGGAGAAACAATTTGCAAGGTAACACAACACTGAGCACCATGTGCAGACAGGCTGGTTTCACATACTATCTGCAATTTCCCATTGTTCCATTTGCAAGCTGCATCAATAACTTGGAACAGGTTTATCTTACTGTTAAAAATGTGCACTGTAATATTTGAAGAGAGCTGTTACTACTTTTCTTGACAGCTTCTGTGATAGTTCAGGATTCAGTGCTGTTTGTGATACAGCTCACGAGAGAAACAAGCTGAGAAAGCCTCTGTTAGATAGGTGGATTTGGACGAGTTGTTAACAAACATCAGACCCTGGATTCAGAACAGAAGCCATCAAGTATCAGCAAGTCCTGATTAGTTGTTGGTGTTTTTTGGTGTTTTTTTTTCCCTTCAAGGCTTTGGATCTTATTAAAAATATTTAGAAAAATAACTTTAAAACCAGTTCACCTTAGGACATCTTACCTTCAGGCAACAAGTTTTGATCACTGCACATTTAAAACACCTCGTGTATTTTTTGCCTCTTATGTACCACAGGCAGTAGGGAAGATCCAGCATTTATCTACACATGAACACACAAGCAAGGACTGACAGGTGTCACTGGCAAGACTGATACCAAGACCAACCAGGGCATTGATTTGTCTACACCACATCCCAACACAAATGGAACAAGTCACAAGTAACAGTACAAACCTGTTGCAATTTCAACACATACATCTTAGAAAAAGACAATGCATGTACCCAGCCCTAAGACAGTGACAAGTTTGAGATAACTTTATAAAGATCAAGGTACCAGAAGAAGAAGGCACATTAACCTCTGGTTGGTCCGTTTTGGTAGTATTTGGATGAGTCATAGTGATTTATACCCTGAGACTGTGGGAGGCCTTGAAAATGAAAAGAGAATAGGTGAATAGGCAAATAAAAAGTACAAGTTTAATGAGATTATAAGATTCAGCACCTGAATTTTCCCTTTTAATAAGGAAATCTAGAAAAGCAGTTCCTAAGAAAACACTGTATTAACTCCTAATTTTTTTGTCCTGAAGGCAGAAGAATCAATTCAAAAGAATCTTGGATTAAAGACATTGCACTTGTGTTGCAAGGGGTTTTATACACCCTCTCAGTTTCAGCACAGCAACCACAATTTGTATACAATCAAGTGTTGGTGGAGTTTTGGGTATAGAAACAGTCAGACAGTCCACATTTTCCCAACTCTGCCAACCCCACCACTCCATTTTAAATCTGCGTGCACGTTCTTAGACCATACTGCTCCCAGCAGGATACTAGTGGGAAAGGCTGTTAGGAAATGGGAAGATTCCTTTCTTGCAAGAGCATTTTTTTAAATTAGCCAAGTACATGGTTTTCATGACAAAACCCAACATCAAAAGCAAAAAGATATTTCCTAATTTTATCCTTGAAAAATAACACAGAGAATCAGGAATGTCAGGGATATATACCTGACCTTTCAGAGATGTTTCTGATTAAGCATTGACGTATCCCCTCTAGTTTTTAAATTCTTCAGGAGTCCCAAGAGCCAGACAAAACACTTTTTGCCTTTTACTGTTTATCTGGTGTTCCTTGCCCATCCTCACCACACAAAATGCTCATGTACAGGGGCAAAGGAGAGCACCTCACACAAGATGCGGCTGTGTTCTCTTTTCCACTCTCCCTTGTCCTAGGTATCTGCTTCAGAATTTCAAGTAAGTTAGTGAGGGCACTGTAAACTCAGAAATACATTTTAAATTGAGGTCACACCATGGGCTCAAACTGTGGGGTGGCCAGCAGGGCACACAGGATTTTCACTTGGCTTTAAGCTAAAAAGTTTGTGCCTGGTAGCTCAGGAGTCCCTGGCTCAGCATGGGCTGCCCAGAGGATCAGCTCCATCTGCATGACACTCAGCTCTGCAACAGAGTTCCTTAGGAACAAGTTGTACCCCAGTCCAGTAATTCAGTCATAGCAGCAACTGCAAAAGCATCTAAGTAAGAAGATATCAGACACCTTGGAAAAGTGCTTTTATTGAAAATAAGGGTAACAGACCACTAAAAACAGACCTCCCACCTGGCTGCTGAAAAGACGCTGCTGCTTTCCTACATGCAGTAACTGACAGCCCACCTGTCCTTGGTTTCTTGCAAACAAAGCAAACAAGTAGCCTCTTGAAGGATCTAGGCAAGCCTGCTTTATTTCACACCTGCACCAGGCGAGGCACAGCAGTTCAAAAGGCCTGTGAATGCTTCTCAGCTGAGTGGCACAAATTAAGACACCAATGCACCACTTGACATAGCTGGATCATACATTTAATCTGTTATCTTTGCAGCTGCAAGCTACAGACAAAGCAATTGCTCAGTGAAGGGACAGAATGAAATTCTGGTAGAGAATGATCCCCAAGTATCTTAAAACTTTAGATACAAAAAGCTGCCAAAGACCTAAAGTAGAAGCAGCAAATATAAACCCCTTAATGCAATTCAGGAGTTCCTCTCTTTAAGAGCACCACAATTCAGGAGTTCCTCTCATTAAAAGCACCACAAGAGTCACCCACAATATGAGTCTAACTTCTGTGAACAGACTAAGTCCAGCAAGATCACAGGGCACTCTTGCAATGATCTTAAAAATGGATCTGTGAGGAGAATGAACAACTGAGACTAGGAACTTAAACCTACTATCAACTATTCTTTGATAATTGACTCACCTCAAACTAACACCAGCAGCACTGATGAGGGAATCAAACAAATGGACTCACTTCTTTACTGCAATCCCAGAAAGCACCTGAGGAGAGCACTAGCAATTCTCCCTACAAGACTTGACTGTACAAGGGAGAAACCTGGAGGAATTACAAGAATTAGGTGTTTTGTGAAGAGGGTGAGTACAACCCTTCTGTGTTCAAGCCAACACTGCAAAATAGTTTCTGGTTCCTCAGGACTGTCCTATGATGTAACATCCAGCTGTTGCTGAGGAGTTGCTACCCAGAATTTACAAGCTAGGTATTACCTGTAAGTATTACCACCTGTCATGAATACTGAAAATGTAATACCCAAAAATACCCAAATTAACATGGTAATCTACTGGAAAGAGCTGAGCAGTAAAATTAACTGCTTCCTAAACTTACTGGTAGCACAGAAGATCCCACACGAATGAGAAGTCAATAGCAGCCAGCCTGAAAACATTAGGCTGAAAGTTCTCTCCTGCAAGCCAGATAAAACCAGAGTATGTTCCCCACCCTGAACAGACTGCTACTGTGTAAACAGATCAGTCAAACATGTACAAGGGCAACTTCCCAGTTCAACAGTCTGTGCCGACCTTCAACTTCTACCCAGTTAAAATAAAGCAAATTGAAGGTCTTGAGCACATGTTGACAAAATGCCAACAAGCCTGTTGTTGCCCAACAGAGGTCACCTCTGCAAGGACAATATTGCTATAGCAAAGACTGGTACAATTTGGGTTGGAGGAGGCAATCTCAAACAAACCAACCTAGCAGGAAAGATCAAGGGAGGGAAATCTGGAAGAAACAGTGGAAAAGATGGTCTGAATATATGCATGTCATTGGGTCTCAGCAGTGCACAGCAAGCTGTACAAAAAGGTACTGAAGTGCAGACTGAGCTCACTCCATTGCAGGGGTGTATCTGGCTTTTGAATAGCAAGGTACCCAACTTGTCTCTCTGCAGAGCCTGGAGGCTCCCTGTTCTGCAGCCATTCCTGCACTTGGATGGGAAACCCACTCATTTCTAACCATGATCCTGAATTTCAGTAGATATCTAACCCAACAGGGCAACAAAATCAAAGTCAAGAAGAATTCAGTTTTTCTCCTATTACTTATCTTTGGACAATAGGCATATCATTATCACCTTTCTGTGCCTCAGTTTCTAACAATGATTGGAACAAAAGTTATGTATAACCAACCACAGAAATATTCTGAAACTTAACATCTGTATCACTATAAGCATTTATAACCACTGAAACTAGCTAAAAATTAAGTTACCTCTGGCCCAAATTGTTTGTGTGCTTGCAGCACTATCTGGTTTGGTTCCTAGATTTTTTTTTTTGTGGGGATTTTCATACAGCAACCATGAGAAGTTATTTTTGCAAGGAAGCATCCTGAAAGCAGAATACACAAAAGCATGTGAGACTTGAAGAATTTTACATCATTGTCCAGATTCATCTGAGAATTGTGCAGAGCCTTCTATGAAGATGAAAAAGAAGAAGGGCACTCACATTACCAGGCTTTAGGAGCACATATTGAGGTACTTGTGGAAATCACAGTCAGCAGGGAGGGAAAATTTCCAGTGGTGCTTCTTCAACCTAGAAACTGCAGAAAAATCTGCCTCTGTGTTTGAAGGCTATACACACACTCTTTTTTTTCCTATCATGACCTAAAATATGCTTCAATTAATAGATAACATCAAGGCTAGAATTTCCAGACCAGAAGTCTCCCTTTGGCACTGCTGACACTAAATACCCAGCTATTACCTGTTGCTTCAGCAGAACTGGAGGACATTCAGGTAGACTGAAGTGTCTAGCTTCTTTAAAAAAACAAAGCAAAAAACTTCAAACTAATTAAAAAAAAAATAAATAAAATTAAAAAAAGCAGAACATGTTCCTTGGGACAAAATGATCTTACACAGTGGTTGCAGAAATACAAATCTTGACTTTTTTTCTTCATATACTTCCACTTTTCTAAGCCCCTGAAATAACCAAAGCTACCGCATGGTATATAATTTTACCTTTTCAGAGAAAAGCCTGAATAGCCATACACACAGAACTGATGCAGTTTAAGCAACCAGGCCACAATGGGAAGTATTATAAAACACTAGAAGATTATCTACTTGTGAAGCACCCGTGTTAATGTTCAGTGCTAATTATACTTCTGGGACATCTGCACACCTGGGAGAGATTTCTTCTCTTGCCAGGATTTCCACCCCAATGAGAGGGACCTACACTCCTCACAGGATTGTGATCCAGGTCTCCATACCAGCTGGAACTTAAGCTTGATGCTGGCTGCCTGGTGTTACTGATGAAGATACTGAGTATGAAGATGAGACAGACTGCAAGATATGCAGATTACCTCTGGGCTGTGGGCAGGAACTGCAGTGGAAGCTGTGATTTCCCACAAAGGTGGGGGAACAGAGCATGTCTCAGCCTTGTCTTTCCTCTCAGTTTCAACCAACTGCACGTTTGGCACCAAACCTGTGAGGTATAGGCACACTTTGCTCCACCAGTGTCAGGGGAAAGGCATTAATTCCAGCAGAGGACAGAGGCATCACTAACAAGCTGAGAGTTTGGTGCCTGCCAAAAGGAGGAACACCCTAGAGTCTTGCATTTTAGCTGAGTATTGGGTAAGGCCATCATCCTGGGAGGCACACACTTCATAGCTGGACATGAACGGTATTGGGCAGCTGGAAATAAAGGGCATCTCCCCTCCCAGTCCCAGGTGAAGTTGAAGGGAGTCTGAATGCAGAAAGCAGTAGGGGACTTTGAAAAAACCTGAGCCTGTCCTACACCATATGCTAGCACAAAGTGAGGGAACACCAAGCTACCCTCCAGGGAAAGCTTCTTGCTTGCATTAGTAATGTCTGAAATGCACTCTTCAATCTTGGAGGAAAAAAAACAGTTTATTTATTCCATTGTCTTATTTGAGCAGTTGGCCAACCAGAACAGCAAAAAGGGGGAAAAATTTCCACAACCTGGGATAAAAAATGGTCCTAGGTTTTCGGCAGTTTATGAAGAGCTTACAAGCTATCCTAACAGCATACTTAAGAAACACATTTCATCTGGAGAACAGATAGATTCAGTTAATTTTGAATAACTAGCCCCCATTTCCTCTCAGCATCTCTGCAGCCCTCAATGTAACGTCACCCTGCAACAGCCATGCTGCAGAACAGCCTACACAAACTCCAGTTGTGCAAGCTGGTACCTGGGACAAGCAGTGAAGAAACAGATCAATTTTTGCTCCTAACACTGCTGAAACCTACCATTTGAACACAAACGCACTTTTAAAAACTCCCGCAATTTGTATTTGATGGGCAATACCCCTAGGGAATCCTTCCCTGGGCTCCAGTGAGTACAGCTTAAAATTACCATATCCCTCTATATATAAACAGTGTCATTAGACTTGTACATTTAAAAAATACGATCAACCCAGGCCAGGGCCAGGCTCTGCAGATAAAGTAGTAGCTTATCTCTTATAAATATTTTTAATAATTTTTAATTACAAGTAGTCCTCACTCCAGGCAATGCAACTGACACAAAGTACCTGCACACATGCAGCCCCAAGACTTTCACAGAAAGCTCAGGAGCAACCACTCTATAAGAAAGAAATTCTACCTCACAGCAAAATAGAGGAGGGGACGCATGGCCAAGACAGCCTAAATGGGGGGAAGAGTCATTTGGAGTAAATACAATAAAAAAGGACTTAAAAACCCCTTCCATATAAAGGATCTAGGAGGCTAAAGCAAAAGACTAGTTCAAAAAGATGTACAAAATTGTTGGAGACCAACAGAAAACTGCCAAAAAATAACTTGTGTTTAAATCAGGAATTAATGGCATCACACAATTTTGTTGTTAAAAAAAGGAAAAGTGGAAATCTGTGTAAAGATCAGCTCAAAATGAAGAGTTATCATTAGCTCCAGAGACCAGCATAATTCCCATGAAGTCCTGATGGAAGAGGGCCTCCTGCCACAAAGAGTTTTGTTCCAGACGAGTCGTAGCAGTGGGTGTAAACAGCATTTGGGAAGTAATTTATGTCAGAAAAATAATTCCTCCAGGTTTCATCGTGGTTCTGTTAAAGAAAAGTTTAGATTGTTATTGTTGCCAAACAAACCCAAAACCCTGTTTCACAAAAGCAGAAGGTAGCTTCCAGAGCCTGAAAATGAGTATTTTCCTCTTAACAATCCTGAAGCTTTATACAGGCCAACTAAAAGATACCTGAGCTATCCTGAAGCTTTTTCTGAGAAGATTTAGGTCAAGCATTGGAACAGGGAGGTGAGGGGACGTTGCACTGATACGTAAAAGTAATGGAGCTAAGTTAAACAAAGCCATTAACTGCTTTATGATAACATACAGGAAACCAAACTCAAGTGCCTGCTATGGCATTACCTCAGGAAGCCACAGTTTCTAAAACTGCACGCAATTAAATTAAAACTCTCCTGCTTCGAGTACCACATTAGATTGGCCTTAGAGAAAGACAATTTATTTTTTATTTGAGGTTCTGAAAACTAGAAGTTATATTACATTTGAAAATATAATGATATGAAATTTAGTTTATTTATGAATTAGTGCATAAGAACTGTAATCACTACACCTTACACTCAAGCCAATACCCTTCAGTACACTTTCATAAAACTTTTGTAAAAAGCAATTCTGCAGCACTTCTTGCTCTTCATTTTTAGTTATTAATTACATGAATACTCTTTGACTGAGACACTATTCACACAACAGGTCCAAAAAGAATTGGCTCAAGCTCTATGACACTCCTGTATAATGGGTCTCCTTCCTTCCACCTCTATCACAGCTACAAACTACTTACCAGCCAGCCTTTCCCAGTTGTTAACTTCAGAATTTCACTTCCTCCTAATTTCTGCTTCTGTCCATAGCAGGCACGGGGGAGCTTTTCTTCCAGGAACCTCTGGGCTCTGATATCATAAAACAACAAGGACCCTTGTCCTGTCCCCACAGTGATGATGTGCTCATAGAAGCTCACTGAGCGGATACCTGTTAAACAGAGAAGGGATAGACAGTGCAGTAAGGAAGAAGAATGATTTGGTTCTGCAGTGGTGTTGCTTCATGCCCAGTATTACCTACTAGTATTCCCTACAACACACACGTTTTTCCACCCCTACAGAGCAGTGCAAACAAATCCCACTGATGCTATTGAAACAGCAGCTTTGATTGCATACATGACTGCTTTACCCCTTGAGACCATCAGCTACACCAATGGTGCAAAGTAAGAAGCTTTATCCTCATCAGCCCTCAGGTCTGCCAGATAAGCCAGTTAGGGTCCAGAGTACCTTTGCTCTGAATGCACAAGCCTTTAAGTGAACACACCAAGAGAGAGTACGTGGCAGCAGACAGAGGGAAGAACATCACGCTGTTTTCCTCCATGAGCTCACACTCTCTCTATCTGCCAACCTGCAGTAAGTGACCATCTGAGAAAAGTAAGTTCCAGCTGCCACCAAGTGCTTTGTGCTGATCAGCAGGCTAGCTGTAATCAAGTGTAACCATAATAATCACCAGTCACTTTGCTGATAACTTCAGAACTATTAATGAGCCTGATCTGTCTCAACTCAAATATTCTCAAACAAACACACCTTATTTTTAGTAACTGGCGGTTTTAGTGCGTTAGCCAGGAAAGAACACAGAATAGGACTCCTGCCATCTAAACAACACCATGTTCCACCAGTACATGGGAAGGTACAGTTCAAACTAAACATGTCAGCACAATTCAGTTATCCCATTACATTGAACAAAGGAGTACATTTTGTTTTCACAAAATCTAAATTTGAGGTTTCAGCTAATCAAGAATCCCTTGGAACTAGTCTTGGGAGATTCTGTATGTAAGAATTTGCCATCTGCAAAACATCCTGTCATCTCATCTCCATTTATTGTGCAAATACTTTTCTGTGTAACCACTCTATTCCAAACAACGCTTCCACGTAGGTTAAACTCCACCACATCTATACTTACCCTTCCTTCATGACGTGATGCCAGGTTATAAACCCTAGGGCTTTTACGCCCTCTTTAAAGTGCCATTGAATTACAGTCTAGACAAGCATTCAAACAGGAAAGGAAATAAGTGAGTTATGCCACCTACATTCACATGCCTGTTTTCACCATACCAAACAGGGATGTCACAGAACTTGTATCATCCTGGAATATTCCCAGCAGCCACATGACAGCAGACAACCAGGAGCTGCGGATGCAACCAGGGAGTTTCCTCATCCCCTCTGTATGAAGTCCTAACAAGAAACATGTCCTCATCCTTCTGCCTGCACCGCTGGATGTGACATCCACAGCCACCAGCATTCGTGACATGCACTTAGAACAGGGCAAGGCCACATTGTCCTGCTCCAGGTATGGGGTGAAGTCTTGGCTGCAGGCTTATTGGGCAGGAAACAACTGTGCGAGTCTCTCTACTACAGTAGATTATGAGAATCCTATGAGAGTCTGCTTTAATTCAGAGAGCTACAAATGCACTTAAAACAGCAAAAGACCTTCCCCCCACCTCTATCACACAGATCTGGCTCTGGCAAAGACACACAGAAAGCTTTAATCCCTCTGCAGTCAGCAAGAATAATCACTTGGATAAAAGAAGAAAGGCACAAGAATGGACCTCCACTTATTTTTGCTCCAGAAGTGCTCTTGACAAGCACCCAGGAGAACACTTCATACAAAGAGGTGATGGAGTATCAAGGCAGATGGCATATACTTTTCAATTAAATTTATTAATAAAAAGGTATAAAATGCAGAACAACTGTGGATCTTTCTCTAACCAAAGAAATTAACTGCAGGAATCCATGATGTACTCACTACTAAGAAGGAGAGTTAGAACAGGCTTAAAAAACAGCATTTCAAATTGTCTCCTAAGAGGCTCCTGAAGTATCTCAGATTAATCATTCCCGTCAAACTAGAAGTACAGCCTGTGCCTAGAAACAATTGCATTAAGTTCTATACTCCCAGTCCTCTACCACCTGTGGACCTAAATTATTTAGGTAAGTATATTGAGCGTGACTCCCACGCTATAGGAAGGTTCTACATATCCCAGAAGGAAATGAAGATGCAGTGGCATATCCTACACAAGAAGTCTCAGAGTCTATGCCATACAAGCTCTGTCTGCTGCCTTCAGGACATGAAGAGAAGGGGACACAACATGGTCCTGCAGGCTAGTCATGCAGAGAGCAGTTGCTTTCATGGATCAAGAACTACCCTCCAAGATGTGCATTTCCCTGTACAGCGGGTAAGAAAAGCAACACTTACAAAATGTACTAAAAAGTATTCACTGCCTTCCTGTGTAAACAGGGTTACAGCAGAGGAAAGCCAGCCCCAGATCCAGCCCTACTGAGCCACCACCTTTCTCTGACCCGCTTTTGTGTATAACACGAGTGAATTCAAGTTAATGTGGACTTACCACACTCAGCAGGTGTACTTGGAAACTTAAAGCACATTCAAGTGCCACTGCAAAGCACTTGAAATCACATTTTAGTCCACAGATCAACAAAGACCCTATTTTCTAGAGGTGCTACACCACTCCAAGTCCAGGGTTATCAATAGAAAGTGGAAACACTCAGTATCTTGGGAATTACTGTTACTGCCTCCACCACCATGCCAAATAAAAAGATGCACCTACTCTGCAGAAAGAAAACAACCTTAACAAAGGTTTTCCTCCAGACACGAACTGAAGAAACCCCTCAAGTTATGCCCTACACACATAATCTCCCAATATGGAAGATCACATACTTGAGGCAGAAGGTTCCAGCTACCAGCCACCACTGGGCAGCAGACTGCAGTGTCTGGATCAGGATGTGGACAGAATCCTCACTGACAGCAAGTGAGGACAAGCAATCTTGCTTGACGATATTCAGGTGACTTCTCCTGACATTATAGGTATTTCTCCCATATCTGAAAGCAGCAGACCCCGACACTGATCTAGACACCACTGCTCAGTTACTGAATAAATAAAAGTTTCCAAATCTCTGCCAACATACATCCTCCTCTGATACCTGTCTGATGAAGAGGTGGAAGCCCAGAGACAAGCTAAGTAAGGACTGCAACTTATTGGCCCGGGATTAATATGGCACTGATGTGGCTTTTCATGCCTGTTAGTAAAGGATATGGAGAGAACTTTATGGACCCATGCACTCTGCAAGCCCTCTGGCCTGGCCATGGTATAAGGTTCAACTGGACATAGTGCATCCATATGAGAAAAGGAAATAGCACTCAAATCACATAGAAAATCAGGAGTCTCAGTCATGGCTTTAAAATTACAAAGCAAACTTTCTCTCACAGCACAGACTCCCAATAAGGTAGCACAGAGCAGACAACATGCCTTTTTTCAAATTCATAGAGAAGAATGCAAGAACAGTATGAATAGTGGTAAAAAAACCTACATTTGCTTTGAGATGATTAAAAAAACCCATAAGACCCAGAAAAAATTACACAGCAGTAAAATGCACACCTTTGAAAGTTCAGTAATATTTGGATGGTTTACAACTGAGCTGCTTCTAAAGGCAGTGATGTTGCCCTTCATTAGATTTCAGTGCCAGTCACATTCGGTTTGTTGGTTGTTCCAGGTATACTGTCACAAAACCAAACCTATACATTCACCTGCTAATTATTTAGCTGATCACTAGAAAAGCCCTTCCTGTTCATTACAAGCTTGATTTACTACAGTTTTAAGAGCTACTTCTGCAAGCAAACCATTTGAAGCACTTTTGACAGGTTTCTTACCACTGCCTCGTTCTTTGGAACAGACGGATTTAACATTGTGAGAAGGCTGCCTCGGATCCAGAAAGGAAACGTGCGCCTGTGATCCTACTGCATACACTGACCACTCCTGACCATAAGCCAAACACACGTTCTCCCTGCAGTATGGCAACTTTGTGGAAAGTAACTGGAAACAGAAAAAATAAAAATTAACCCATTACAAGAAAAGACTAAGGTGTTAACAGAACAATTTTGTAAGCTATGTTCTAAGAAGTTCTGGGGAAATAAAATACAAAATGAAGGTGAAAAATAAGACCCAAAAGGAAAAAATCTGAAAGCAATGGTGTGCCTTATCTGAAGCAAACTGAGACAATAAAGGCCAAAGCCAAGAAAAATGGACATTTTAATAAATTGTTTTAGATCTTTCTAAGCTGCTGCTGTTTTTTTAGCAGGTATGCAACAATACCACCTTTTAGCTGAAAAAGCCTATCAGATTCACTAGCATAGGTACATCTGGATGTGATTTGCCACTACAATTAAATAAGTGCAACTTCCTTTATGAATTCTACTGATAAAGTACCCACTGTACTCCACACAACGGTTCACTTCAGCTAACCCCAAACCAGGAGAAAGTTAAGAATGCTTCCTGCCCTCTAAATTAAGGGGAGTGCAGAGCTTCTCTCCTCTTTAAGCTCCAAATTTTAGGACATTTAATTTTACATAGAACTTTTAAGTGTTTTACCAACACTGGTGCTCCTCAAATATTTGAAGGAAATGAAGACTAGTGAACACTATTCTGCTTGCAGTTTTTGAAATTTAACTCCTACAAACAGAGAAGTACCTTTGATAGTGCATGCTCTGCTTTCCAAAGATGAAAATACCCATCCAGGGACACAGCTCCCAGCTCCTATTAGAAGGAAAGTAAAAAGAGAGTTAGTTTCTGTATTACAGATACCCTTACAAACTCTCACTCTGTTCTAGGCTGGGTGCACAGTCTGGATTGAACTCATCAATAATCCTGTAAAGGCTCTATAAAGATAATTTTCATTTTATACTGATCCTCATAAATTGGCATATAGTACTTCAGGTATCAAGTAGATTAACAAAGGAGTAAATAAATAACAGTAACTTTCAAAACCATAAATCTTGGTAGGCAATCAAATAATGCATTATGAGAGAGTACAATCTAGAGTTGACAATTTTCTTCAGCAGGTCCCACACGGTTTCTAATCCTGAAGCAAGTTTCAGGCACTACTCTACTGAAAAAGTTACATGAAGTTTCAATTACAGAGGAGTAACTAACAACTACTGTGAAAAATAAAGGCTACAGAAGCACTGTCCTTCTGACAGCACACCCACCTTTGCTTCAGACCTTTTTTTTTTCTTTGAGGGCAGGGGGAAAAAAAGTGTGAAGGATGAATTGTTACACCCACTAGTAATAACAGGAGATGAAGATGGGGGAGATTGACATTTACGGTTTGTCAAATACCAACAAAATAACTCCAAAGCAAGTGCTAGTGCCTGCCCTGTGAGTCAGTCACCTCATTTGCTGAGCAATCCAGAAAGGATTCAGCCATCGAAACAGGAACTGTTAAATGTTAGCTGGTTTTCACAGAGGGCAAAGGAAAGTTGAAAGAGCACTCTGCAATGGGATTCAAGCTGAAAGAGATGTTTTGGTGTTTTATCTGCTTCTTGTAAATATTTCTTTACTTCCCTGCTTAGGGTGCAAATCTAAAATCAAACCCATAGGAAAACTGTGCCTTCTAAAATGTCTGGGTTTTTTTTTTTTTCCTTCTGGACTCCTCCATTCACTTGGGGCAGAAGCAGACATAACAGATTAAAACCACTGCCTCACCAAACAAGGATGCAAAAGAATCAGAGAAAAACATACTAGCTTGCTTCTCTGGTATATTCTATTTAGATTACTTTTTAGTTTTTCTAATACAAAATGACAGGTTTAGGACTTCTCAACTGTCTTGCTTATCTTACTGACCTTGTTTTTATTGTTGAAAGCCAATGCTCGGACTTTGCAATTGTCAGGGTTGGTGTTCTCCTTGGGGATATCTTTCAGAGCACTGTGTGTTATGTGGGCATAGACAGGAACTTGAGAGAGATTATGCCTGGCATCGCTTTTGGATAACACATCCTCTGTGACTTCCCAGAGACCCATCGAACCATCCCGAGAACCTGATCAAATAGTCCATACATGAACAGTCCATTCCACATACAAAGAACTCCTCTTTTCAAAAAGAAAATTATTAATCAATAGGATCTGAAAAAAAGGATACTCTTATTTTAGTCTAACAGAACATGCTGTTAGTGCCCATATATTATTATTAACAAAAGGATGATTTTACTGAGCTGTCAAGTTCACAATATTATGAAATCACTGTCAACTGTCATATAGTTTCCAAGCAGCTAGACCATCTCATATGTTTTCAAACTGATTAGGATACATCAGAACTCCCAACCCTGTGCAACAATTATCATCATCTTATATGCCGAATGAACTCAAAAGTGACTGAATAGTATAGGTTCAGCCTGAGTCTGTAACTCTCAGCCTTGGTAAAACAGTCTATTAAACAAATGCAAAAAATCTCCACAAAAACTTCAGCTGGGTTTATGTCTATTTGGAATTACTCGATGCCTATAGCTTATGGCTGAGTACAGTCATTTGTGAGCTAAACAGAAACATCTATTTCAAATCACAATTCTACCACTTCTGATGAAATTATCAGAAAAAATATTTTGCTAAAACCTGTGCCACTTCTTCCTTAAAGAATGTCACTTAGATTAAACAAACAAGAACTCATTTTATTTTTCTATTGAAATTGAAGACGTTAATCCAAAATACAAATCACTAATGTTAAGAACACCAGATGAAACTGAATGCCTCTGGTTCACTGATCAACACAGGTTTAATCCAAGACCTTATACACATCTCTTTTGGTGTTCAGGCAACTCACTTCCATCTAAGTCGGCCCTGACAGATTTGACAGGTACCTCAGTTTCTTCTCTACATAAAACGAAATATTCTGTCAAAAGAAATTCATAATGAAAATGCCAGAAAAAAACTATATAACTATATGAGGTTATTAAATTTATCTGCTTTGCTGTCTCATAGGGGAGAAGCTGCAAAGACAGTAAAGCAAAACATCTTGTTGCAATAGGAGTGGTCTAGGACAGCAGATGGACTTAGGCATTTGCTAATATCTCCTACTAGAGAAAAATACAAAAAGGAGCATCCTAATGGCACTTGCATCCAGCAACACAACATCCTGCCACTCCATTACATGCCATTGGTTTTAATTGTGCCTAATCTTGTTTGTTACAGAGGCTGAACACTCAGCAGTAAACTTTCTAAACAGCTTGACATACTTTTGGAGGAAGCTGTCCATTTTAATAGCCCAGGCAGGGGAAAAGTCCATGTATGTTGCTCAACTGGTTAGCCCTGAAGCCAAGCAGAGTATCATTTGCTATCCTAAGCTCATGCCATCCTGGGAATTATTCATCTCATCTGGAGCTTTTGCCATAAAAATACTTGCTATATCCTGGATGTCTGGAGTTCAAGTATTTCTGCTTGACATTTTGAGATACAGATTGTAATTGAAATCTGTAAAATTAAACCCACGTCCGAAGTTAGTTGTCTTTTTTCCCTCTTAATTAGGGTCATCAGTGAGTTCTAAAGAATTCAGTTTAGCAACTAGTCTTGCTAACTGCTTTCCACAAGTTTTCCCTGGTCTGAGGTGTGGAGACTGGAACTTACATCCTGCCTGCCACAAGCACTACAGTAGAGAATATGGCAGTAGAGAACACTTCTACTCACGCATCCACCCCTGACCTTTAGAAAATATTAAGTCTACACAATTCAATTTCACATGCTGTGCATGCTATCAGGTTCTTATCTTTACCCTGGACATCTGTAATCATCTGTGCTGTTCTCTTCAAACTTACTAGTTTTAATGGGGGGGAGTTTCTGAACATATCTATATGTAGAGTGTAGAGACTTGCAAGGATCAAGTTTTACAATAAATTCAAAAATGAAATTCCAGGATTAGCTTTTCGGGTTTGGAAAAAAAAATACTACTAAACTAAACCAACAATTCAAATACGTGACTTTTATATAAGACTGTTACGATTTTCTGTCACCTGCAGTTTGACAACTCTGAGTACAGATTAGTACACCCTGTCAGCAGAGAAAGGCAGTAAACTTCTAAATTAATGCAACAACGTATTACTATTTTTGCCTTTACCTAAGTAATTTGTTTTGAAGTTACACTGATTATCCAACTAGTTACCAAAAAGTCATTAATGGAGTTTCTCTACTACAGCCTTCTGTATTAACTGCCAGAGTGTAAGTGCATATATACATACACACACAAATGTACTGAGAGCTTGATGAAACAATCTGAGTTCTCATGAATCACTCTTTCATGTGACTTCAGGAAACTGATACTGATTTCAAGTATGTCAGAGTTATTAACCAATAGCCAACACCCGTCCTGAAATTACTCCTCTTATGTGGAATCCTTTCCAATAACTCAACGTGTTCAAGCATCCCCTTACTAGAAACACAGTTGTATTCTAATATTCAGAAAAATCAGATCCAGACTAAGGCCCAACAACAAAATAAAATGAAGCACTGTACTAAGTCCAAGTAGAGTTTAAATAGCCTACCTCATTCCACGTGGTTTCAAATGCCCCTGATAGAGGTGCTTTCCTAGCACTTATCAAAGGCTGTACATCCTTTTAACATTCAGAGAGAAGGAAAGCTTAAAAAACAAGCAAACAAAAAAAACTCAAGAGAGAAAAATATGACTTTACCAGAAACAGCCATAGTATCACTGATCCACGCAATTGAAAATATCCAGTCCTTATGTCCATCCTAAAAGAAGAAAGACAGATTTTTCTGTGCCATTATACTCAAGAGTAGTCTCAAAGCAGACAACTATTCTTCACTTTGATTTTTAGCACAAGCTCAGAAGGACAGATTTACATTAAAAACATACAGATAAGATTCCAGTATCAAGCTGGAACAGTTTAAGTACCTCATAATAATTTTAACTCTTCTGGTTCTGAAGTGTGTAATTAATAAAGAGCAACCAGGTATTGGAAAAACAGGCCTCTAACCAAGGAAAAATTAGTCTCAATTCTACGATTTTCCAGAGTTCTCATGTTTTCCATTCTGAAAGCAGCATTTTGTTAGGGTTTTTTTCCTGTTAGGGTTTTTTTCTTGTTAGCATTTTTTTCTTCAAACACATATCCTACTATAAAAAGTAACCAAAATCTTATCTTTACAATACAGTGACCCACAGATTAAGTTTCAAGACCTTTTTCTTTAGCATGTGAGAAACCTGTGGGGTGAAAAAAAGACCACAACACTCTAGCTTTGTTCAAAAAGCTAAAAAGTCACACAAATGAAGAGTAAGCCATGCAAATCTTCAGTCAAGTCTTGCTGCAGCTGGTTTTCTGCTGCTGCAGAAACTCTGACCTGACCTCTGCTGTTGCAGTTAACATCTACATGAAGTCCTGAATAAAAAGGAGAAATGAGAGAGAAGCACACAGAGGACATCACTATATTGTCCAGCTTGTTTTTTGAAAGCCTGGCAGTTTTAAAAACCGCCTCAGGATGTTTCAGAAATAAAGCCAGTACCAGAGTGTAGCAAACTGCCATAAGCGACTGGGCTAGAACTAATCTTAAAAGCCAAATTCCACCTCTAGAATAATACATCCATAAGCTGCACTGGGATAAGGGCAAAATTTTAGCAACTTGCAACATTGTTTTAATTTCTCAAAAGAGTTTTTCCACTATAAATAGTTTCAGAGGTCATCACCACAATTAGACTTTAATACTTAGGATTTTGTTACACTTTTGGTACTGAAAAGTTAAGCTAAAGTAGACCTGAATGAAGATGAGGAAGAAATCTGACTCAGAGCCCTGAAAATCCACTCACATGTTTGAGTAATCAATTATATTTAAGATACCACAACAGCAATGACAATCACAAATGTTTTCAGGCTTTCACAACTTTACTTTCTTACAAGACTCCTAAATATTAATCTTGCTCTGATCAAACACACTTCAAAGTAGTAACTTTTTAAGTGACAGAATAAACTTTCCCCAGATACTCCCACTTACATCTCCCACACAGACAGGATCAAGTGTAGGCAGACGATAAATTGCAAGACTGTTGGGGTTGTCTCCACCTGTGGCCAGGAGGGTCCTTGAGGGGTTGATCTCAATGGCATGAATACCACATCCCTGCTGGTTCACCATGCCAGGTTCACGATCCTTCAGGATGGGAATCTTGGTAATTTGACCAGTCTGGACATCTACTACAAATAACTGGTTAAAAAAAAAAAAAAACAAACACCGGACATGTATGTCATCAAACAGATAAGAAAAAGAAGATGGTCAATCATCCTCCCTGTTTAGAACTGACATTCTTTTTGAGTTGAAATCCAGAAATGCTTCAAGGATTGCTGAAAAATGCATAAATTCCTTCTTAAAACAGGTTAAGTAACAGCTACGGTGGGTTTATTTCAATCATCCCATTTCATTTTCACAGTAATGGAAGGGAGAGTAGAGAAATTTGTCCTGGGAGGGTTCCCACTTGAAAAAAAAGCCCCTGAATATATAAAACTCTTTTCCCTGTTCAGCATGACAACAATGTTGTTTTTTCAATTTCTATCTACCACAGTGAGAAAAAAACCCACCTCAAAAGATCATTAAGCCCCATGGAGCTTAGCATGATTCTCCCGCCTCCCAGATAACACACCATAAAGTTTTGGCTTTGGAAGACTGACAGTTTATGCAACTGGAATTTATTTTCTGGTGATAAACAGAGAATAGTAATTAAATACAATACTGACAGTGCAATCATCTGAATGAAAGATATTATATTTAGCTATATACCTCATCCCCCAAAAAGACAAGAAATTAGAGCAATATGTCACTGACACCTTCCCAGAAAACACTGTTATAAATCCTTACAACTCTTCAAACAGACATTATGCCCAGTGTTATGTACACATATATAGACATACACAACCACGAGGTTACAGTTTAAACCAGAACAAAGGTTTACATTGCCTGCCAAGGGAAGGTAATGGGCTGGGTCATTTCACAGATGGTGCTCAGAGGGCAGCTGCACTGAGTCAAATAGGTCTAACTGAGGAGTTCCTGTGAGGGAACACAAGTGATGCAAGGAAACCGAAGATCTGAAGCTGACCTGGCACTAAGGAAAGTGATCTAGAATTTATAGCCCAGAATTATAATTAAATTCTACATCATCTTTAATCTGTTCATTTTATAACCAAGAATTTTGTCTCAAAACCTCTGGAAGTGAACTAAAGATGGTAACAGTAACAACAAAAACCCTCAATACAATTTAAAAAATACACACCTCAAGGAAATAGTTCTGAATCCTTCGTCATACATTTCTAGAAGACCAGAAGAGAAATCTAGGGGCTCTTAAAGAGAAGTTATACATAGAAGCTGCTTTTGAACTCTTATAGAGTGTAGATCTGTTCTTTAATAAAAGCATAGGAAAAATAACATTAAGATAATTTAGCAGCCTATCTATTACTTGATGTACTGAACTGGCAGAGTATTAACGTCCTACCAAAACCTGAAAAATTATGGTATGTTACACAAATTCCACCAAGAAAGCCGAAATCCACTTATCGCTGTTTGTGTGTTGTGTCTAGAATTATGCATCATCGTCACCCTGCAACTGATTGTAAGCAGCAGTCTTGCACAAACAGGTGGCTCCTATAGAGACTGCATTTTCATGTTTACTTTTTTGTTTTGCACACATATGTGGTATATGGCAACAGCTGAGGTGTAGCTGAGTAGAGGCAGGCAGGTCCTTACTCTTCCCAAGCCTTACAAAGCCTTCACTGCCAGAAACAGCTGATAAAGACACAATGCACACAGCAATCCCTCCACCCTAACCACCTGAAAATTAACACCTGCAATGAAGGATCAGGATCAGTAATTTCCTCCACTCTCATCCTCCCTTGTCCTTCCCATGTGAGTGCATATCCCCCTTCACCCCATGTATTTCTTTACAGCAAAAATGCCCAATTCCCTCCCCTATACTCCAACCATAACTGAAAAAAAACCCAAATCCTAAACAAAACTAACAGTTTAGTAGTTGGGATTAAAGCTTGCAGGTATCAGCTGCAGGTCCTAATGTTGACACCAGGAGTATTAATCAGGAAAACACATCCACACCTAAGGATGTTCATGGACTCAGAAGCATTGTGCTTCAGCTGTAACAGATTCACACTTGGAAGTGCAGGTCAGCTGGTATGAGGACTGAAATTAAAACCCCTTTGCATTCTCTAGTCGGGCACCCTCGTCATACACTTGTGTTGGTTAATAAAACTTACTCTAAAGAAAGATACCGTTACCTAAATTCTAAACTAATTGGACTAAAAAGATAAAGAACTTAAACTTTGTGCATATAAGGGACTGGCTGTGTTGTTTGGATGTAAAGATCATAGCAGTTAACTTCTCCTCTTGCTTGGTAAGGAAATTGGCCACTGAGTAGTTTAAAAACAACTTTCACATCCTTTGAGTAAAATAAGCAACCACTGTCTGGACAGAGATTCTTATCACCTGGGGCATCACAGGAAGCAAAATCTCACACTTGAAAGCTGCACCTCTGGCAGAAATCATCCCCATAAATCCGGCACAAAGAAGCCAAGATAAGCCAGTCAATGGACACTTTTAAAGTCCAAAAGGGAGAAAAGAAACAAGAGAAGCACGCAGCTAAGAGTGCAGAAAATTTCAATACCAAAGCAGTGTAAACATTAAGAGTCTTGACAAAGTCCTGATAACTGAACCATACAGTAATTTTTTCTGTTATCTCAAACAGAAATAAGAACTTTTTCCCAGATAATCATTATATAAAAATTAAAATCCAGCCCAAAATGTTTTTGCTGGACCTCACCAGCCTCCAAACACTGAACTGAATGAATTTGTCTCTTGATTTTAAGCTTTGCACAAAATTCAGTTCTTCCTTCTAATAAAATATATGCATGTCAGTCTTTAGTATGCAAAAAAACTTAACGTCCAAAATTTACCAAATCTGGATTGCTTCCGCCATCTGCCAGAAGTGCAAGGACCACACTTCATCTGTGAGAAACAAAGCAGACTCAGCTACCATGCTCTCTGCCAGACAACTGTGTGCTAGCAAGGAAACAGGAGGGATGATATGGAAGAGAGAAATCCATCTTCTCTCTTTTTTTAAAAAAGGGAAGCCTGCAACAGTGCTATCACCCAAGAATCAAGGCAAACAAGTAGAGTTAGATACTACAGTTGACATAGCCATGAAACTTCATGATCTTTGCACATTTGCAGAGATTGATGGTTGTATACTTATTTTTCTTCTGGCCTGCAGAAGTGGTGAGAAGTCATTCTGGCAAATAGCTTCCCTGCATTACTATTACTATTACTCTGAGCTGTCCAACCTGCTTATGATCAAGTTAACCAAGAAACTACCTCACTTATGAGGGAAGTTCATTAATCAGCTTGCCAAAAGTAAAGACTGTGGCAGGGAACATAATATCCAAGAATGAGAGTATGAACTGCAAAACCCATCTTACCCTTATGTGCTATACTGAGAGCAGAATGGTTTGCCAGGCTTTTTCATTTTTTGACCTGCCTTTCAGGACACAATAATTTAGGGGGAAGAAACACCCAGAAAGCTAACAATCCAATAGAGATAAATTCTCTTCCCATGTATCTTCAACTGAAAGCATTCACTTTAAACAGCAAGATTAAAAAAGATGTCTATGAAATTCCATTTCAAGGCAGCACAGACTCTTGTGTCTTCAGCTGCTGCCCCTGCACAAAAAACAGCACAACAGACAGAAAGACCCTATCTTTAAGTTGATTGTATAAATCAATCAAAACAAAAATAAAGGGTGCCATCCTGTTTTTATTACACAAGCAGGGTGGATGGAGATCTAAAAGGCACAAAAGCATGCATGAAAGAGACTGCTCATTCTTCATGCAAAAGCTCACAACATGCTCTGTGCCCCAGCTCCCTACATGGTGCTCTCAGAAATCACGGGGACATTCTTGTCATTCATAGTAATTTTTGAAAGAAACCCAACATAAGTACACCGCCCTGCTAAAAACAGTCACTAAGAGAGAATCAATCACGTTCAAGTTTCACAACTAGTTTAAGCCTATCTTTTGACAATTTACATGCCTCCTCCTCACCATCCAGCTAAGCAATCTCATCATCCTTGTGACAGTAACTAGTGCTCAAGTAGCTGCAGGGTCAACTGGATCAGCCTTGGTGAAGCTAACCGTACAAGAACAACACAACAAATTGATCCAGCTAACTCCCTAGCCACGTGCACATCAGTGCTAGCCAAACAAGCAGGTGGGAACATCCACTTCTGCAACAGCACACCACCAGACAAGCCAAGGATGGTTACAAAAAGATTTCACCTGCAGCCAAGATGGAAAATCATTACTTGTTCTCCTTCAAATATGTTTTTTGCTAACAAAACAACAAAGTAAGACAATGCTTATTGTGCTATTACATGAACACTGTTGCTGGTCACACCTGAGTAGCAGTGATTATTTTCCAAGTTCTCAGCCTTGACTTTTATTCAGGTTGCAAATATCTTTCTTTTCTGTTCATAAAATACTTGGCATCAGGTTTTTTGCTCTGTAGCAATACAGATTTACTAATATATGCCAAGCGCCAAAGAAACATGCATGCTTTAAACTATCAGTCTTGCACTGTATGTCTGCTTTCTGCTGAAGATAAAAATAAAGCAGCATAGAACGGTTTGGGTTGCAAGGAACCCTTAAAGGTTGTCTTGTCCAAGTGCCCAGCAGTGAGCAGGGACATCAGCTAGACCAGGTTGAACAGAACTTTATCCAACGTGTCCTTGCATGTTTCCATGGATTGAGTACTCAAGCAGCTGTGTTGTGTAGGAACCCATACCAGTCTATCATTATGCTGATGGTAAAGCATAATAATCTTCATTGTATCTAGTGTGGCTCCACCCTCTTTTAATTGAAAACCATTACCTCTTTTCCAGTCACTACAAGCCGTGTTCAATTCATCTGTCCCCATCTTTTTAATTAGTTCCCTTTAGGTACTGGAAGAACATGATAAGGTTTCCTCAGAGCCTTCTCTCCTCCAGGCTGAACAACCAAAACTCTCTCAGCCTTTTCTTGTAGGAGAGATGCTCCAGCCCTTCATTCATCTTGGCAGCCTCCTGTCTGGGCTCACTCCAGCAGGTCCCTGTCCTTCCTGTGCTGGGACCCCAGAGCTGGCTGCAGAGCTCCAGGTGGGTCTCACCAGAGCAGAGCAGAGGGGCAGAACCCCCTCCCTCCCCTGCTGCCCACGGGGCTCTGGGTGCAGCCCAGGACACGTTTGGCTCTCTGGGCTGTGAGTGCCATGGCCGGGGCATGTCCAGCCTCTCACCCAGCAGCACCCCCAAGTCCTTCTGGGCAGGGCTGCTCCGGGTCTGTTCATGCCCAGCCTGTGCTGGTACTGGAGGTTGCTCTGACCCAGGCGCAGCACCTTGCACATGGCCTTGAACCTCATGATGTTCCCATGGACCCACTCCTCAAGCTTGTCCAGGTGCCTCTGGATGGCATCCCATTGTTCAGGTGTGCCAAAGCATCACTCAGCATGGTGTTGTCATCAAACTTGTTGACAGTGCACTTGATCCCTCTATCTGTGCCATTAATGAAGATACCAAAGAACACAGGTCCCGGTATGGATCCGTGAAGGACACCACTTGTCACTGATGTCCACTGGGACTCTGAGACATCGACCAGTACACTCTGGATGTCATTATCCAGCCAATGCCTCACCACCCAACAGCCCATCCATCAAATCCATCTCCCTCCAGTTTAGACAGAAGGATGTTGTGGGGGCTTTACAAAACTCCAGATAAATTACATCTGTAACCCTTTCCTTGTCCACTCCTGCAATCACAGCATCACAGAAAGCCTCTGCTTTCTCAGGTAGGACTTGGTGAAGCCATGCTGGTTGCCTCAATTCACCTCCCTGTTCTCCATGTGCCTTAGCAGAGTTTTAGCAGCAAAACTAAATCCCATGATCTTCCCAGGCACAGAGGGGAGGCTGACAGGGGGCTCCTGGAGTCCTTCCTTCTACCATTTCTCAAGATAGGCACAATGGCTTCCCTTTTCCAGTCACCTGGGCCTTTATCTGACTGCCATGACTTTTCAAGTGTCACAGGGAATGGCAACTACATCAGCCACACTAACATGCACTAATCTTAGCACAAGACTTACAGGTAATGCAGTAGAAGACAACTCAAGTGCATAATGGCCTTACATATCCTTCTTGAAAGGGTCTAAACAATCCATAATATAAAGAAACCACCTGAGAATTAAGAAGAGCTAAAAGCAGCCAGCAAGTTGGTTGACTTTGAACTCACATTTCCAGAGACAAGCCCATGAATTCAGGCACTCCACCTTTCCATGAAACTCTGAAGCACCACCAGCTAATGGGAACAGACTTTGATGTTACTACATTTGTGCAGTGCCAAAATCACATTTATCATTTTTTATTTGCATTCTGCCCTCCCTGATTAATTTCAGGGGTCTGGGAGACAATTAACACGTGCTGACAGATGGCAAAGAATGGAGAAGTGACAGACATTGACTGCTAAAGAACACCCCTACGACTCACACCACACCTGGCACAGAAACTACCAGACAGACATGAGAATCACGTGCAATTGACAGAAAAGCAAATACTCTTGAGAAAAGAAACCAACACCTGGCTATTTGGTCACAAGCTACTGAAAGACATGTGAATGAAGATATCAACTACATGCATCAGAGGTTTATTTACAGCAAGTTTCAGTCACTGTTCACTGGACTTTGAGTACAGCTACAAACTGGAGGAGACTTCTCATTCCCTACGTGTGATCAGAAATGAGCTGTCATCTCGATGCTTCCTTGCTTATGCAGACCAGAAGACATAATAACTTGCGAAGCAAGGGGAAATGATTTTCCCCATAGACAGTTCACATTCACAGACAGAGGAGGAACTTCCCATTGTACTCTCACCACAATCCCAGGACTACAAGACAGGGCTGCAATTGTGTGAGATGCACAGAACAGACATAGGATCTCTTGAAACAAGTTCAAAGTCTCTTTACAGGAAATGAGAGTTGGTGATTTACAGTAGGGCAGCCAAGGCAACACAGCAATCTGTTGAAGAGAGAAAAGGTTTCAGCCAGCATTCAGAAACCAATCCATGAACGCCCTGGAAAAGCTGCCTGAGAAATCTGGAGAGAGCATTCAGAAAGGAAGTTTTTTAACACAAGTACATCTATCAGGTCTGCCTGGAAAAAGAAAGAAAGAAAGAAAGAAAAAAAAAAAAAAAAAAAAAGGAAACTAGATTCCAAACAAATGCATTCTCAAGCAACAAGCAACTGGAAACTAATTAGTTTCTTGCATTTAGGGAATTATTTACGGCTCTCATAGTTTTTCATCTTTAACTTTGCAGTTAGCAAAAGGATTGTATCCTGAACATAAACAAGTAACTAACAGAGCAAAAGAAGCTGAAAAATAATTAAACTTCTTCTTAGATACTTTATTCAAAAAAACCCTGAAACACAGGATCCTTGTGTTCTATGTTTTTGTCTGCCATAAGCCTGTCTCCAACCTAAGTCTCACTGAAGCCTGAACAGAAGACTGCAGATTACAGACCATATCTTCTTCTGAGACAGAGAGTTTCTTCTATATAGCCTCACAGCATCAATCTTCAGTAATTTAGATACCTATCAGAACACACCCTAAATGTCTGCACCCCTCAAAAGTTCCCTGCTCATTCATTTTAATTGGAAAAACGTCAAGGAGCCCATTGAATGCAAGGCGTAGGAAATTCCTGCAAACAGCAATCTTGGTTCTGCAAAACCCAGATGAAACGTCTGGGTGATTTCATTTGAAATTTTAGGTGCCTTAATGCTTGCAATAGTTCCCATAATTCTAAATCTACCAGAAAAAGCATGCACCTCTACGGAACACAAATATCTGAAATATTTGATGTACAGCTGTTCAACTATGAGCACCATGATCCACTGGAGAAGAATTAAGTTTTTTCACACCCTGGACTAGTTTTAAGGACAAAAAGTTACTTCACATAATAAAACAAATTATAATCTTCATCACAAAAGAGGCAATTGACAGAGAGCTCCATATTCTCTTCAGTGTTTTCATAGTAACAAGTACTGCCAAGTGACTGCCAAGTGACTAAACCCAAACCTCCTCTTCTATTACAAGAGCATAGTTTTGTTTTGTCATTAAGAACAGTGAATCCTCCTGGCACTGCACAGTGAAAGGCAATTTATAAACTAAATGCTAAAAGCACTCAGTGCCACAGTCAAGCCCTGAATAAAAATAGTTTATATTTTCCTCTTGCATTAACTTTAATTAACTGCAACTCCAATGCAGCAAAGCTCACTGAAGTCAGCCAAGGTGTTTTTGATTTACTCCCAAATTGAATGCCACAACTTCAGCATATGAGAATCAGCAAAGGCATTTCTCTTTAATAGCCCACTCACTCAGGAGATGGGAGAGAAAAATCTCGTAATTACAGTGTAGAGTTTAATGCCTTACTTGTTCAAATGTGAGCACAAAGCAAACAAGGTACAGCTGTTACAGCACTCATAATTCATACATGATCTTTCACAATGCTGCAGAGACTTCTTTTGCAGTCACTCTGTTTTGCTCAATGACTGAGAAAGTCTGTCTCTAACGTTAAGTCTGGCTGTGGACAAACACCCTTGGTTGTGGCATGTACAAAGGGAAAAACAATACTGCTGAATCCCTCTTCAGCTCCATGATTGTTTGGTCCCAAACAATTTTCTGCAAGTGGGAGAAATGTTTCAAAGCATCACTTCAAGAAGCTGAGGAGCTTTTAGTTTCTGTAGAAGCTTCTAAAGATATAAAAACCAGAGAAGCTATTTGAACACTGGAGACTGCTTCAGAGTGAAGAATTATAAAGTCAACAAGCAAAGGATAACACTGAAAATCTGAATTATTTTTGTTTTTAGGCTCAGAATTTCTGGCTGTTCTGACAAATATCTGGAATTTAACCAGTTTTAGAACAACTTTTAAAAGCCATCAGCACAGAACCATCTATAAAACCAAACTGTGTAAGACTGAGCATAACAGAAAAATGGAACCTTAGCATCAAGTTCGGAAAAGTAGACAGCCACCATCAGAGGTGGTAATATCTGTCCATTAGCTTGTGATCTGCACGACAAAATGAAAGATCCAATCCCACTGTTGCTCTTCATCCCGCATCCAGGTGTAAATCACTCTGTACAGATCACACAGATGCTTCGGGAAGGTGCCTCGCTGGGGTTTACAGTGCCACATTTTCAGATGAGAATAGATCGTCCTTAAGCATTGCTTTCATTCAAAGTTAATTGGGTGCATTTTTGACTCAATTCCTAATGCTTTCCCTGGCCGTCCACACACTTGGATTACAATAAGCATCATTTGAGGGTGGAGGTGGAATAATTAACAGAGAAAAGGGAAAACAGTGAGAGATGACACTCACCGTGTTGCATTTTGTCCCGCACACGACTTGTCGGTGGTTTAGCCACTGGGAGGCAAACACTTTATTGAGTGTTCCGAGTTGAAATTCCCTCTCCTTCAGGAGGCTGGGAAGCTGCTGGGCGGCGTATCCATGCAACAGGCGGTGGTAGCTGGACTCATTCTGCATCCGGACTTCTCTCCCTTTCACGTAGTACACCAGAGACCTTTTCACCGGAGGGAGCCTTTTCCTTTTGTGAACCGAGTGATCCCACCCGTACTGTGGATAATAAAGTTGGACACTGGATAAAGCAACTAAAACAAACCTTAAGACACCACCCTTTCAAATTCAACGATATACCCGGCAAAACCCTGAAGCCTTTCAAACCACCCATGGAACACCGCGCACGGAAGTTAACTTGGGAATGCTGATAAAGCCTTTAGCAGCGTTAAGCTGAAAATAAATATCTGCTAAAGGAGTAACACGGCGACGATATAACGAGAGTCCGTGGCGGTTCGGCACGTTGGTACGCCGAATGCTCACGGGAAGGAGCGGAGTGCTTGGAATGGGAGAGGGGCAGCGCCGATAGCCCTCTCCCTCAGTTTGGCAGGCGTAGTGGTGACACCTAGGTGGCTCCCCGGTACCGACCGCGGCGCTCGGCCTCCTCCGACCGAGCCAGAGCCATCCAGCCATCATCATTACACGGCAGCGACCGCCGAACGGCCGAACCCAACGGGGCACCGCGAGCCCCGGGGCGCGGGGAAAAAGGGGGGGACTGACCCTGGAATCAGGGGCTCCTCCTCCCCGGTGACCCTGGGACTTGGGGGCTGCCCCTCCTTAGGTGACACCGAGGCCGGGAGCTCCTCACCCCTGGCAACCATCGGGACCCCGATTCCCTCTCCCCAGGATCCCCGACCCCCCAGCACACCTTCCTTCCGCAATCCTCGGGGACAGGGTCACCCCCTTCTTCCCGGGGATCGGGACGTCCGCCCCACCCCGGGACCAGCGCTTCTCCCCCTTCCCACCACCGGGAACAAACGCTTCTCCCCCAATCCCCCCCTCACCCCTTACCTGCTCCCCCTGTAGTCCCCCGGTCCCCGCGGCGGCAGCTGACGCCGCTTTCCGCTTCCTGCTAACTGTTTTCCGAGCCATAGTAGAAGGATGAGGAGGATGTGGACGAGGAGCGGCCCCACATGGAGCGAGACGGGGCGGTTCGGGGCATATGGAGCGGGACTGGGCCCGGGCTCGGTCCCTCAGGCCCCGCCGCCGCGCCTCACGGCATTTTGCAACACCACGGCGTTTAGGGTTGTTTTCTTTTTCCTTCTTTTTACGACAGTCGCATCTCAGCTTTGCGGCGGCGGTTCCTCCCCGCCCGGGGTGCTCTGTTGCCTAGCAACCAGACAGCGAGCTGGCCGCGCCCCCTCTGCCGTTGCCATGGCAGCGGAACGGGTATGGTTGTGGTATGGCGCCCACTAGCGGCGAAACGTGCTCAGTACATGGTGGGTGTTTGGGAATCCCTCACAGGAAACGGAGATTTTTCCCAAACCCTTCGTGTTTCATCAGGCTGTCAATCCCCCAGGAAAGCGGAGACACTTGTGTCAGACCAGTATGTCAGGATCCCACTATGCGGACAGAATCACAGAATCAATTAGGTTGGAAAAGACTTCTAAGCTCACCCACTCCAACCTATGAGTGAACACCACCCTTGTCAACCAGACCGTGGCGCTGAGCGCCATGTCCATTCTTTCCTTAAAGATCTCCAGAACGGTGACTCCTCTACCTCCCTGAGCAGCTCATTCCCAATCTCTAATCACCCATTCTGTGAAGAAATTCTTCCTAGTGTCCAACTCTTCACTGAACAGTCTGCTGGATCAGAAGGTGGTTCAACTGACTTATTCAGGAAAAACAAAAGCCCCTTTGAGAGTTTCCTCACCTCTAGCTGGTCTCTTGGCACCCCAGGAAAGATCCAGGAATGCACACCAAAAGTATTAGAGACCCTCTCCCAGGCCTCCACAGTCGACTATTTTACAAAGTGTTAATGCTCTTGATGAAGGACTCACACCTTGAAGGACAGTTTATAGAATAATAATCTTTTATTAATATAACAGAAAACTGTGACACGTTGAAGTTCAAATATTGCTGGTGATTGTATCTGGCTGCAAAAACATATTCAGAGCAATCAAGATAAACAATCACCATACATATAGTACAGTTCGTACAGGTTCAGCCTGATCAGTCAGTCAATCCCAGAAGTTACAATGGAACCTTCCCTATCTTCTCCTCGTTTTAAACTTACTTTTATACTACGTTTGCGCTAGCTTGAGTAACTCTAGTCATACATCACGTTCAGTGTGGGGTGGTTGTACCTTGGAGGTGGGTAATGTCAGTGTCACACCTGAGGTAGCCTCTGGGATGCAGGTGGACATTTGTGATCTCAACACAGTAGCTGGTTCAGCAGCAAGACATCTCCTTTTCCCCCTTAGTTTTCAGCTGCTATATAGTTTATCTGCACCGCTGAGTTCCTCCTGTTGCCAGGATTTCAACAGAGCCTGGCCTTGGTGTCTCCACTCTGCTCCACCCTCCCTTCAGTCCCCTGCAGTCACACACATTGATTATGTGTGGGAAGTTGGGCATGCTGACCACATCATATCCAGGGAGTCAAAACTGCGCTTCACCCTCTGTCTTCTGTACTGTCATGACTTCTGTTAGAATGTGAATATAACTCCCTGGTTTTCTCTAATTTTACCCCCAGTTATTTTCCTATGCATTCCACCTGGGAAATCACTTATTGCTAATTAATTGGGGAATTAAAGAGATAACACTGTATTTGTATTTCATTGCACCCCTTTGAGACCCATGTGGAAGAATGAATGCTTTTTCTGATGTCCCATGCCTCATGCAGTCTTTTTCTATGGTTTCAGAGGCAAAGCTTCATGTGATCCAAACCCAGCAATTGCTACTTGCCAGCAGCATTGCAGAGTAAAGAAACAAGGAAAATGTGTGATATGCAGACAGGATTTAAGAAAAAGCCAGCTTCTGACTGCCTGATATCTGATGGTGCCTCAAGTCACATGGAATCAGTACACATTTTCCTGATACGATATTGTTCTGTGACCTTTATTCTGTGTTTTTATCCAACCAATTCCAAAGACAAGGGTGCTGTAAGAAGCCAAACTGAAAAAGAAACTATAAAAGAACCTCTCAGGCTTTCCAGTTTCCTCTGCAGATACAAGCTGTAATTCCAGTTCGGCCATTTTTGGTCATGATTTACCATGTTTAACTCCCTTCTCCACATCCTCCCTCACATACACGTGCCCATTTTGGACAAAACCCCTCCATTTCGAAACAAGGACGGCTCAAAAGCCTGGAAATGCAGCGGGAATGTCCCCTGCACCCCTCGGGAGGGTGAGGTGGCCGTGGCTGCTGAGGGAAGGGGCTGAAAGGTGTGGGATGAAATGAGCTCTCTGAGCACTCACCACCTTCATCCAGCCCCTTGGGGAGCCCTGGCACGATGCACAGCTGGGAGAGGGGCAGGAGGCACTGGAGGAGCTCCCGGACAGGGCAGCAGCTGGGGACAGATCCGCGGGCAGCACAGGGACAGAAGCAGGGACTGCAGCAAGTAAAGCGATAGTGACAGAGGCGGGGCAGGGACAGAGATGGCACTGGCAATGAAACGAGGACAGAAACAGGTAAAGGGATAGGGACAGGAGCAACAACAGGGCCAGGGAGGGGACAGGACAGGGGCGAGGATGGAACAGGCACGGGCAGGAACAAAGGCATAGACAGGGGCTGGGACAGCGACGGAAGAGGGGCAGGATCAGGGATGCAACACGACAGCGGCTGGTAAGGGGATGGAACAGGGGCAAGGATGGGACAGGGTCAGGGTCAGCGACAGGCGAAGGCAGGCAACAGCGACAGGAACCGGGACACGGACACAGACCCTCCCTGCCCTGCCCCGCCCCGCCCCGCCCCCGGGGAAGAGCCGTAGCTCCGCCTTCGCCCCGCCCCACCCTGTTGCGGTGACGTCACCACCCGCCACTCCCGATTGGCTCGGCGGGCGATGGTGAAGTCACTGCGTGACGCCATCCCGCCGGCGGGGGCCAGACAAGATGGCGTTGCCCGGGTCCGGCGGCGCTGAGCGGGGCCCATAGGGACGGCGGGCCGTGACCGCGGGACTGCGGAACAGCGGGGCCGGGGGCCGCAGGTACGGGGCTAGACTGGGGGGACGCAGGTACTGGGTGCGGCAGCGGCGCTGGGGCGCCGCAGGTACAGGCGAGGGCTGCGGGGGCTGTAGGTACCAGGCGGGGGCAGTTGGGTACGGATCGCGTCCCTTCCTCTTCTCCGGGGATAGGGACCCTCCGCTCCCGCTCGATAGAGCCTCTGTAAAGTGCCGGCACTCGGCCCTGGGCTGGACTCGCGCAGCAAGGCGGGGTGACGGCTCCTGTCCCACAGGCTCCTGCTTTCCAGCAGTTTCCGGGACTGCCGGAGTCAAGGGAATGTCTTTCTGCCTAGTAACCCCTGATGAGTTTGCACTTGATGAGTTTGCCCGGTGGCTGTTGAAATCCGAATAAGCTGTTGGTGTCCGTGATGTTCGGAAGTGCCTCCTCGCAGTGACTGAACAACCAAAACGAACATCCATCTGATTTTCTTAGGGGGTGTGGTGCGTGTCTGGTCTGCTTTCAGGTAACTTGTTAATTTCTGCCTCTTGTGCTGTGCAAATCACGGTGCTCATCTTCCCCATGCTTCTTGGGACTTCAGAGTTCTGCTCAATCACTGAGTATTCACTCCTTGGCAGCATCTCCTTGTAGGCTAAAGATCTAGTCATCTTTATTTCATGGGTTGTAGCTCTACAATTCTCTTTTTATGCATATCACCTATTTCTGGATTTTTTTTTTTTTAATTAGTTAAAGAAAATACAATAAATGGAAATGAATAGCCACCTTATCAACTGTTTTTATTTCCCACACCATTAAAAATTCCAAACAAGTGAAAAAAAAAAACCCTACTCATGGAGAAATGTTATGACACTGATGTTATCTCATTAGAGAAGAGATAAAGCAGGTAGACTCTGGCACTTGGCTGTGAAATTAACATAGCTGTCATCCAGGACCCAGTAAAATGTATTTGTGTTGGATTTAAGCATTTCAAGTGCAATATTCTTATGTGACTCACTTTGGCAAGTGAGTGTTGCCAAACTGAGGGGCAACTGGATTGTGCTTGATGTCTCTTCAGCAGCTGTGCTGCTGATGCTTGCTGCATCCCACAGTCTGTTAAGGGACTAAGAGGCTTTTGTGGGAGCTTGGTGAGGGGTTACTCCTACTCCAGATGTGATCCAGGGTGTTGAGGACAAAGAGGAAGTGCTGCAGTTAGCTAGATCTCTTCCTCCCCTTCCCTTATCAGCCGCGGAGCATGGGACTTTCTGCCCCTGTGCAGGTAGTCCTGCAACTGCTGGTTTCCTGGCATTTTTCAGGCAAGATTCGGGAAAAATCTGTTTTGGCCTCCTTCCGTTTTCTCCTCAGGGAAAACCTGTGTAGCTGTGCAGCAGCTACGGGCAGTAGGGTGGGCTGGGGTTCTCCCTGTGGCATCAGCAGGTGGAGTGTTTTGAGGCATGTGCGGGGTGGTGTTGGGTTACAGCACCAGGCAGAATTGCTGCTCAATGACTTCAGTTTCCTGTACACGCAAAGCTGCAATTCAGAAGTGCCAGTGGTTCTTAAGGTTACCGTTGCCCCTGGGTGGCTTAAAACTTTTAGGCAAAAACCTTAATTCTAAGGGCAGGGAGGCAAGAAAGTTTGTAGTTTTTAAACAGCTTTTTCCAGTTTGTGGGTTTAGTCTCAGAAACAAAACTGAAAGTGATGGTCTTTTTGGTCCTTTCCTTGCCTCACAAGCGGTACTTGGCCTGCACTTTGATATCTCCTTTGGGGTTTTGTTCATTTGTTCTTGTTGTTTTTTGTGTTTTTTTTCCCTGTATGTGCCTTATGGAGCAAAGGAGTCGGGGAGAAGTTGCTGCTACTAAAGTGCTATTCAAGTGTGAGCTGAAACAAAAGGACATGAAACTTCAAAGGGAAAATGGAGAAATTCAGATCTAAGAAAAGTGAATCAATGAGTCTTAGTTTCTGTTAGTGAAGGTAACTTAAATTTTCAGACTATTCAAAGAGTATACTGGTCAGCTGGGAGATTTCCTGTATAGTTTATGCTGATGGATAGAAAATTGTAATGGTGCAAAATCATCAAAAAACGCATGGAAGAGCTCCATCTCCGTTATTCACATCATGTTTTGTTATCCTCGAGACAAAAACCTCTAACTGACAGAATGGAGTCAGGTTTCTGGACCAATCCAGCCTCATCTGTCACACTGTGACAGCCAGAGCTGTTTTGGCTGGTGCTGGTGGCGGAAGTGCTGTAATGACACAGAAGGTGTCACCTTACTCATCCTCCTTTTTAATTTATGTAAGCTTATGGTTTCCTGTTGCTTTCACAAACTCTAGGGATTGATAATTTTGTTGTCCAGTGTAATTAGTTGATAATTGTTGTGCATATCCAGTCTCTCCATCATGAGTTTTTAACAGCAGTCTGTTCCCATATTTTACAGTTGATGCTGTGTTGAATATTTTGTTAAATTGAGAAATTTAGCTTTCCTTATTACTCAGAACTTCTGTCCAGCCTTCTCTGGTATTTTATTTCTTGCATAATCACTCCCAATCTCTTCAATCATGAATTCTAGAGTTTCAGCCGTCATTTTACAAGGATCTCTACCTAAAGGTATAACCTAAAGGTTATCTATTTAAAATTGATCAGTGCGATTCATATCAATGTCATCGTAAGGAAGGTTTAGTGGAGCCATAATTGGAAAGCTCTGAAGCTGTTTGTGAAAGCATTTCTTTGAAGGAAAAGCAAAGAAAGGTTGTTTACAATTTATAAATCGTTTTCTTGTTTGAAAAAGTAGGTCTTCTAGGATGCATCAAAGGTTGGTTTCTCATCCCTGCACTGTGTGTGCTTAAGCTGTTAACTGGGAAGGCAAGGCTATTGATCTTGCAGCACATACCGCTCTGCAATCGACCCTTGGGATTAGTGCAGTTGATCGAACTGAGCTCACAGTTGTGTGTTAACTACTTAGGTGGGTAATCCTCTCTGGTATGCAAGTGCATTGCTTAACGCTTTGACCCTCTGACTTGGTTTGAATAAGCTCATGTTCTGTGTCCCTAATGACCTTTTGCAGTCAATGTAATCTTGTGCTGAGGTCTCCATCAGAACTTGAGCAGTGGGGCTTTCCCTCTCTCACACCATTAGATTTATTCCAAATTCTTTTGTGCAAAGGCGTTTTTCTTGAATGTTAAGAAATGCTGTCTTCTGTGGATGGGAAGCTTTTAGAGGACAGATTATATGCCCAGACTCGGTTTGGTTTGTGTTTTTTTAATTTTTGAAAGCTACAAGGCCTTTCCCTTAAGCTTGCAATGTACTTGAAACACATATCAAAAAGGGAACACAGTATTGTGAAAAACGGCAATCACTTGTTTTTGAAAGTTTAATAGTAAATAAGATAGTTATAAAAATAGAATTAGAGTAAAAAAATTGAACAATTAGGGTTAGGACAATACGAGACAATAAAAAACAAAGTTACAGACGTCTGGGTGCCTCCCCGAGCAAAAAGCTCTGAAGAAGGACCCCCGTTAACAAAGGATTATCTCTTAAAAGCAATAGCCTGTTGAATATTCATACATTTCATACATGATGCATAAATTCCATTCAAACAAAGAATTGTCTCTGGTTAGTATCACTTTTTTCCTTTAATCTCTATGGCGTCTTCAGGGCTGAGCAAGGCAGGAGAAGTTGGTCTCTTCTGATAAGGAAGTAGTAAATTCTTTTTCTCTGAAAGATTTACGTTTTCCTGTGGTTGGTATATAAAAACTACATTTTAACTACAAAACTACATTTACCATACTATCAAAATATTAATATAACATTAACAATCAATACAACATAATACATATAGTAAATAACTTGCATAGAGCCATATAATATGCACTTTTCACAATATCGTTGCTCTAATTTAGGCTTAAATCTTCCCTTCTAGAAGGAAAGCAGATTGGTTCAAAATGCCATGTTGCATTAGTAGGATTAGAGTTTGTAACTGACTGAGCTTGTATTCAGCTGCCTTTTGTGTCTTACATGAGAGTAACACTTTAAATCAGAAGACAGCGAGTCTTGTCCAAGATGTAGTCAGTTCTTCATCTGGAGGATGATCTGCATATGAGTACAATTCATATATTTAGCTGTTGATGGTTGGTCTAGTGGAAAGTAGTAGTAAAGAGTTATGAGCTCTTGTTTGGTCTATGTTACTGGAGCTCAGCATTCTTGTTAACTGTCTACTAAATTATGTGAAAGATTTTATTCTTAAGCCACTTCTTTACATATTTGTTTGTGCTTGTACCATTTGTCATCTCTAGGCTAGCAGCAGAGGAAGCCATGAGTGAAATGGCTGATGAGATTTATTCCCTGGTTTTGGGAGGGTGTGTTTCGAAGGGTGGCTGTTAGCAATTGTGCTGTGTCATGTTTTAGCCCTGTGCCTAATTTAGACACAAGGAAGTGCTTGTGTGTTCAGTTTGGTACACCTCATCAGTTCTGAGCACTAAAATAATACTGGATTCTTAGTTTATTAACACTTTCCAAAGTACTTGTTAAACTTTGAATGTTTCCTTCTGTGATACAGCAAAGCCACACGGGGTTCCACCCTAATGACTAATACCATCATGTGGTGTCTTTACATAGTAGCATGTAATAATTTGATGTAGAAATATAGGAGGCACATATGGCAGGGAAGGGACTCTTGAATAAAATCACCATTAATCATCTGGAATAAAACTGTGTTTGATAAAAAAGGGCAGAAAGGCTTTATGCTGCATAGCCTCCGAGAAAAGAATGTGTTCTTAATCTTTTAATTAAGTATTATGTCATCACAAGCAGTTTGTTGACAGTCTGTTTAACTTCTTGCTAGAAAACAGGTGAAGGATTATTGAGTTTTATTTTGCTTGCTGTGTTTGTAACAATATACAAAAGAATTGTTTCCAGAAAGTACCTTTATATTCTTCATTAAGAAGAGGGAAAGAAAAAAGTACCTGTAGTTAGGGGCTTCATTCTTGCTTGTGGGAGGGAGACTAATACATGTTTTCTGTTTACTTACCTGGAAGGAAGTGCTTAGTAATTTAATGTTTCTTTTGCAAAGTAAATCCAAGAAAAGACAGTAAAAGGCTTGTTGCTTTTAACTAACACTGTTGAATATTTCTGAATTTCTATGCAAGGGGAGAGCTATCAGATTCAAGTATGAATATGAAAGTAATGCTGTTATGGTCTGTAATCTCATCTATGTGAAGGTCTTCAACTGGAAAAGCCTTAATAAATGCAGCTTACAGAATCCACAGCTGTATTATAAGATGAAAGATAAATGAAGGGAGGCAAAGGTGAAGAAGCTGGTTTTGGCATGAATGGTGTAGTGGTCTGAGCTGCTTTTGAAGTTGGACTCTGGAAACTGTTGGCAGAATGACTGTGATGGCTGGTTTTGTGATGCAGTAATGTCATCCGGTTCATACCGTGCTCCCATATTGCAAATGCAGTTATTGTACAGTTCTGAAAGTCTGCCTGTCTCTGGGGATGTTCTGTATGTGTTAAGATGTTGGAGATGAACATGTGAATTGTAACCATGTTTAGTGCAGGGGATCTGGCTGTACTCTGGATAAATCAGTTCTACCAAGTAATGGAAAGGATTTCTCACTTTCTTTTAATGCTGGGAGAGAAGCTGTATATTCATTTTACACTAGTCTTCATTCAAGACAAATTTCTCTTGTAGTTAGGTGTTCCTACAGGAATCTGAATGTGATACTCATGCTCTGTTGTTAGGCAGCACTGGATTAATTTCCTAAAGTAAGCTGGATTGAATCAGACATATGGATTATGAGAGGGGCAGGCTAGGACTGATTCTCTCAGGTAACAGGAGAAAATGTGATAGCTCAGAGGAAGAGTGGTCAGCCCACAGTATTGCCACTTTGCTTCTTGAAAAAAAAAAAAAAAAAAATCTTGCTGCCATGTCATGGTTATTATGATGGTCCACTGAGAGAGATCTCCATGCTGTCAGCTGTCCTGTGTTCTTGCCAGCCTTAAATGTTTGGAGAGGAGAAACTGTGGGATGGCCCTTGTGTAGTCACGGGGCAACTTCATCCAGCTCTGGTCTAGTTATAAAATAAAGTAAGGCTAGATTTACTGAAGCTGAGTCAGATCTGTCAAAATACCCTGAGAAAATGAAGCTAATGCATCTCTGAAAGTTCCTTTTTGCGCATAAAATGAGCTATTTCTGTTTAGTTATTAATTGCTTTAAGTGTTCTGGGGCTTGCATTTATTACTGTTATCTGCTGAAGAACTTCCTGACGTACAGGGAAAAGTTTATACTACTAAGTGAGATAGGCTGTATAGTATATAACAAAATTACAGACTTAAATCAATTGGAAGTAGTAACTTAAAAATAAAGTTTGTACTACACCAAATTTCATATTCAATTCTGAAGTGCTTCCTTGGGGCTTTTATAGTGAGATGAAAAAGACTGAATAGGAGTAATTTGGTAGGGAATAGATACATTCCAAACTTGAGAGACTGCAGTGAGATTCCTGGGGCTGCTGTGGGTTTGGGATTTGGGAAGCACATGCTGCTGGCTGAGCTGGATGACTGTGGGCAAACTGCTTCAGCTTTTTGCCTTATTCCTCATACCTGCAAAACAGGGACAGTTTCACTGCAGGTTGAGTGTCTTGACAGGTGTTCTGGAGTCTCATATAAGAGCTATGCGATGCTGAGGGTATTAAATGAATTTCAGCAAAACTACTTTCCCCTCAGGGGAAAAAAAAAGAGTGAGAAGTGTGTAATTCCTGGCATTATAAATAACCCGTAGGTATCTACATTTCCTCTGAAAGCAGTATCTTTCCTTGTCTTTGGTTTCTTTTCTGTTTTCCATTCCACATGAGCACTGAATGTTCAGTATCCTTATGCCCTTATTGTTGGGAGGCTTGTAATTTTGTGTGCGTCTGTCTGTCTGTTTTACTACCTTGCAAGTCTATGGACTTTACTCTGTGTATTTGTGATAGAAAGTTCACTCTCTAAGTCAGACTTTGACACTACTCCTTAAACTTATCTGCCCTAACACTTACTCTAAGTAGGGTTGCAGTGCTGGGAGGGCAGACTTGTTGTCTTACACAGAGGGAAAGCACACCCCTTCTGTTTGTTTTAAATGAGGAAATTTAAATCTTAAAGTTCATTTTAAATAGAAACAGTAGGAATTACAGTAAGTGGGTGAGGAGATTATTTTGTGATGCTTTGGGATCTACAGGGTACTTAGTGCACATGTGGCAGGGAGGGAGGAATGACACCTGTGGTATGGAAAGGCTTTCTGAAGCAGTATGTGAAGATGAGTGTAGCAGCTGGAATATCCTTGAAAGGTACATCTCAAGGATTGAGTAGTTGCTCTCCTTTCCTTCTTGGATGGTGGGGATTGTCTGCATGTTTGTGTGTCTTCACTGCTAGTAACCTGAGCTGCAGCAGTTGCACACACAGTGTAAACCTTGTTTAACAGATGCACAGTCTCTCTTTGGTTTTTCCCTCTTGCTTGTGGCTTCCATTGCTGAATTTTTCCATCTGTAGTTGGATTACAGGCTGAACCATATTTCTGTTTAAGCAGCCCCTAATAGAAGGGCGTTTGCTGTTTGAGAATTACAAAATGAAAAGATTGCAAGGAAGATGTTTCTGCTCAGGACTGAGTATGCTGCCCCCAGGTAAGTGTGGGCTCATGAAGTTTTCTAATACAAAATACAGCAAGCACCTCATTTACTTATCCTGCTCTTGTTTTGTAAAGATCCACTATAGCTGAGGGGCAGTCTCAGTTTCCCTTCACTGTTCAGAGGTAAATTTTTATTTTTCTATGCTAGACAAGCTTGCTCAAGGCAATTTACCTTTGTGTTCCGAATTAATTGTTTCAGAAGTATAATAAGTGTGGGTACTACCAGTTTTCTGAGTTGTTCAAGTGTCTGCTGCTGTTTTCATATACAGAGTTTTGTTTTGTGGTGGTGGTTTTTTTCTTTTTTTTTTTTTTTTTTTTTTTTTTTTTTTTTTTTTTTTGTGGGTTGTTTTTTGGGGGGGTTTTAGGGTTTTTTTTGAGAGTTGGTATTGATGCTTCTGTTAATACATGTTTTTAAAGGGCAGAACATTATCTTTTTACTAGTTCTAGCCTCTCCTAAAGTTTACAAATCATTGCAAGAAGTAATTAAGAAGGTACTATTTGCTTTAAATCAGTTTCCTGCTTTTAATGCTCTGGTATGCACCAGTTCCTTGTTAATTAAAACAAGTGAAATTTTTTCATTTAAAAACATGACTTCTGGTAGTGAAATTTAATTTGGTGTCATCTACTCATAGTATTTCCCATCTAGCTCATCTTCTTAGCGCAGTCATTCAGTCCTGTTTGGACTGAGTGGGAAGACTTGAAAGCAGTATTGACTATACCTGGAGGTGAAACAATATTGAGTTTTAGTCATTACTGCAATGAGACCATCTTTTCACTTGCTTGATACATTTTTTGAATCTCAGTTTGACTCCTTTGTTCTGTTGTGTTGGTCAGGTAAGGAGTGTGTCCCTGATGAGGCCTCAGCTCAGTGAACATGTAACAGTAGCTGAGTTCATGAACAGTGATAAGGGTTTGTTTTCTTCTTCGTCTTTTGGTTTCATCCCTCAGTGTAGCAAAACCTGGCAATTTTCAGATGTGTACTTCCATCTATGCTTATTTTCTTGTCTCGATAAGATGGGTTAGATGAAGACAGATGCCTGTTGGCTAAACAGGAGTGACACATGAATTAAGGACAAACTGAGTTGGCATTGAAAGCTGAGACTGTACCAGTGACATTGATGCCTTGGGAAGGCTGACCTGGAACAGAGACTAGACAGAGCTAAGAGAATAAAGTAGATATTTATTAAAAGGCTTTTAAGGATACACTTTGGGCAGTACAAGTGCATGGCCAGGGCTATGCTACCCCAAGGAAGGATCCAAAATGGTCACAAAATGGACAACGGGTCATGAGATCTCACACTTTTATAAGTTTTGTGTTATTTGCATATTGGGGTTAATTACAGCTTCAGATTTTGAAGTCCAGTCCTTCTTGTTTTCTCTCTTCAGTCCACCGTTGTTTATGCTTTGGGGCCTGAAAACTTGTAACCGTTGTCCTTGGCCTCCATATGGGAAAAGATTTATCTGCTTTGTGAAGAGAACTTACTAACAGTTAATATGACGCTCAGAACTACACACCTAGGCAGCACAGAATCTGAAAAACATGAAAGCTAAAACTTAAGGCATCATCATGTTGATGTGTTAGAGAAATGCATAAACCCCAGAAAAAGTCAAATAAGCTTGTGAGGAATGTCACACCCATGACACCTAGGATGCAATTCAGATTTGTCACATTAGCACTCAAGGTAAAGGTATACCAAGCCTCATGAGCTATGTTTTGAAAATCAGTGAGATTGAAGATGTTACGAGTTTATGTTGTCACTTCACAGAAGTGCTTTGGAGACCACACTTTTCCAGGTGTCCTGTGACGACCTCTTAGTTGCTTCAGGAGTATAAAGCATTTAGGACTCTTCCTTCCACGTATCTCAAAGTGTGTATTTGGAGAATGATTAATTTACGGTGAATTGGGTGTTTCCTGGAAAATAGCAACACTCAAAGATGAAACTGAAAAAAAGAAAGATTGGGATTGAACATAAAGAAGAATTGAAGGTGATGAGGAACTTAACAGGTTGCCTTGGGAAGCTATGGATAACTCACCCCTCAAGGTGTTCCAGGACAGGTTGGATGGGGCTTTGAGCAACCTGATTGAAAAAAAGATACTCTTGCCTGTGACAGAGTGTGTGGACTAGATGATCTTTGAAGGTCCCTTCGAACCCTTCCAGGATTGAATCAAGTGAATTTGCGGGGAATTTCTGTTCTTAGAATGTGGCTCTTTTAGTTAAGAGAGATTAGAGGTATTAGTAGGAAACAGGCACATCAGATGGCAGAAATAGTTTAACAAGTTTTAAAACATCGAGTTTTAACCACATGATGAGAGAGATCGTTTCAGGAATGGAAGAAGGCTGTTGTTGGCCTGATGTCCAGTCAAACTGCTTGGGGCGAGTGTGCAATCAAGCGTCTGAAGCAGTGGCTCCCATGCTCAAAATCAGTGTTTCTGCCTGCTTGCTTCAGGACAGGCAGGGGTGTTTGGAGGTGGAATAGTTAATGTAACAGGTTATTTTTTTCTATCAGTACCATGCTGAATTTTGCTGTGAAGATATTAAATGTGTGGTAAGAGTGGGTAGTGCATGTGACCCAAATATAAAAGGAAAAAATGATGCTATAGTAGTATAACACTTCTTATTATTCTTGTACAGTGCAAAATGCACATATTTTGGCTGAGATCCAATACATGGAATTGCAAATGATATTTGACCTGCTGGCACAGCACATTTTATTTTTCCATTTAAAAACTTTGGCAAACTTGATTTCTTGATAGAATTTTCTTTTGTCTGCTTTGTTAAAGTAATCCCATAAGTGTTAATATTTCACCAAATCTATAACCAAACGCGTAATTATCAACAAATGTTATAATTTCTCTTCTGAGTTTTTACAGGGAAAAGATGACAACCTTATGGCTTTCTCTGGAATGGATTTTTTACATAATAATTAAATTGTTATAATGTATTTTAATTAATTAAGTCTTGTTTAATAAATAAATATTAAAAATATTATTGAAGACAAATTGCTTTATGTACCAAAATAGTTTGAGGTTTTTGTGTTGGTACTGGGAGAAGGTCCTGGTATGGTCAACAGAGTTGAACTTATTTCTAAGTAATACCAGATCAGCTGCCTCTTAACTCTCTTGATTAAAGAGTATCAGAACAAAAAGCTTTAGACTGCAGAGATTCTGTTATTTTTGAATTAAAAAGAGTATGTTGTGATTAATGGTTTAAAAGCTGTTTTACTCTGTTGTGCTGGCAGCATTTTGAGAGTGTCTGTCTAGCTCTCATTCATAACTGGGACAGGTCTGAATTAATATTAATAATACTCAAGTACTTTTGTATCAGCTTGTTACATGTTGAAGTACCACTGCAACAAAGAGAGGAGCATTTAAATTAGTTTATGGTATTCTGGGTCATAGGCATACAATCTAAATGTGCAGGATGTTCCATTGCGTTTTCATGCATCGTTACCCAAAGAACAGAGTAAGTGGGCTATTTTGTTGAAACTAGCAATTAGCAGTCTCTCACTCAAGAAGGGTTGTGTTGAAATACTAGCTTTCTTCTAAAGTGCTCAGATTAACGAGGTAAGTTAATGCACATGCCTGGCTCTGGTTAGCGCTAAGATTGTGTAGAAAATATTGACTCCTTTGTAGTAGTATAAAGTCATACGGTAATTGAGCTGAAGTATCTACATTTGTTGATAGTTACCAGAACCTTACCATCTGACAGTTTGAAACTTTCAAAACTGGTAGGTATTGGCTAGCCAAACTTTAGATATAGGAAAATAGCAGTTAAAAACAGTTGCTCTGTTTATCATATTTGGTACTTGTTACATTATTGCATTGAGATTATTGCAGCCGTCATTGCTGGTATGTGTCTTATATTTTTATCTTTCACATTTCTGTCTTGCTTCTTTTGTGCATCAAAGAGGGGAAGTTAGTCCTCTATTTCTAGTTTACTGGTGTTCTTTTGGTGGTATTGTAGTTTGTAGATTAATGAAGCTGACCTTGAAGTAAGAAAAAACCAAAAAATACCCACATCTCTTTTCTCTCAGCTGTTTTGTTTACATGATCTTTAAATAACTTGGGTAAAAATCACTAAACTACACTCTAAAATCCACATCTGCTCTTGGATGAATACACCCTGCACCCTGGAAGTCAGTACAGCCTTAGATGTTTTTTGCTGGTGGTTTTGTCTTGTGACAGGATTGAGTTTACTGGGAAGAGCAGTTTTTAAAAAGGTCACCCATTTGCTGCTACAGTTAAATGTGAATTTAGAGTAGGTGCATCTTCCATGCTGTTGTTTGGTATGTCAGTGTCTGACCAAAGGAGAAGCTTTCCCTGATCTGCTTTGACCACAGGGCTGTCCCTAAGTACTTTGCTGTTTCCTTGTGCTATTGCCTGTGAAACTTGTATTTCTAGATGTTTGTGTGGTGTATAAACTTCAACTGTGTTGGAAACATATATGGCTGATAAGTCAAAACGTGACTAAAAAATTGGTATATTACTGTACTTCATTTCCACACCCATTGTAGGGTTATCCCTGATTTCTGGATGAAGCGTAAGGCAAATTACCTTATGTTTCAAACACATAGTCAGGATCGTAAAAGAGAAATGGAGCTGTCAGCTGTCAGTTGTAAACCTTAAATCCTTAACCAACCAAAGAGTGTGTGCTTATATCAGGTCCAGTGTCTTTAACAAACCAAGTGGGACGTGACATGAGGATAGCTGGAACTGCAGGTTGTCTGATGTCAGTGCCATGAATCCATATGGAATGACAGAGAAATGCCATGCCTCTGAGAGCATGTGGAAGCCACCAATGGAGAGGTCCTGGAGCAAAAGGCTGATTGCCCACTATGTCACGTTAAGCCATGGCACAGTTTGAAGAATCAGTGTCTCCTGATGTTTTCACTGCCAGGAAGATGCAATCAAACATCCGCATGCAAAACTCCATAATGGATGTTGTGACCATCGCTACTGTTGTCTTGTAATTCAGTAATGTGGTCTGCACACAGTCCTATTCTTCAGGGTCTTTCCCCCCTTTCCTTCCTACTCATGTATTGGAAAAATGCTTTAGAAAGTGCCATTTTATTTGTTCCTGTCCCTCTACCCCTCAGTCATTGCGCTAGTAATAACAAACTGCATTAGTTTGATGTAGGCTGTTCTTCGGATGTAAGTCTCCGATCACAACTGCTTGGACTGTTGATTCATGGGATATGTATGCAGCAGGGATACCTCACACTTTCTTCCCTCAAGCCTCCTCTTGTCAGTGTAAGCCCTACTCTGAATGGTTAAATGTAGGATGATGACTGTTTGTATTTGTATCCCACAAGATGGAGATGTAATTAGATTTGTTCTAACTGGTGCCCCTTGAAAATTGGATAGCAACTTCATAAGTCTTGGCTTCAAGGAGGGTTTGGTTTGTTTTTGTCAATCTTAAAATTGACCAAGAAATTTAACTTACTTTATATCCTGGATTGTGGTAGGACTTAAGAGGAATTACTGTCAGTAAAGTTAGAACTTTTCCGTTAGGACTGGTGGAAGAGATGGGTTTTTTCTTTCCTTTGTGGGTTTTTGGTTTGGGGGTCTTGGGGTATTTTGGCTTTGGTTTTTGGGTTTTTTTTTGTTGTTTTGCTTGATTGGGGGGGGCAGGGGGGAGTGTAGGCATGTTGCAGTATGTCACCTGTAGTTTTAGAGCTTTATACAGAGAGCTGTTACCAGTGGCTCAACGTGATTGTGCTTTATTGTGAGGGGAGTACCTCCATGTGCTCTTGTATGCAGGACTCGTAGAGATACAAAGCAGAGGCAATTGCTGCAGGTTTTGGGGTGGTGTCATCTATTTGGATACTGCAGTAAAAGCGAGGAATCTGTTCTGTACTATAGTGAGCTTAACAGCTTTTTGCTGGGAGAGATCGTAAGAGATCTGAGATCTGTAACAGTGGTAGAACACTTATGTAGAAGAAGCTTTGATATGAGAAACTTAACTGCGTCCGGTTGTGTCCCCGCTCCGGGTGGGAGCTGACCCCCAGCTAGCTCGGGTCAACACAGACACAAAGTTTCCAGTTCGTTTCGGCTTCTCGGCTTGCCAGCTGGACCCAAAGGTGACAGTCAACAGCAGCAGAAGAGAAAAGGCTGGCTCTCAGCTTAGCAGGTTAAAAGATGTTTATTAGCAGAGATCTCCAAGCTCCGAGGCGAGCGGCTGAGAACCCAGTGGCTGAGAGATTCCAGGCTGAGAACCCGGCGGCTGAGAGAGCTTCCTCCTCCCTCCTACCCCCTATAAGCGGGGGAGGGTCCCAGGGAGGATACAAAAAGACAACATATCAGGGGTTTCAGGGGGTAACAAGGTGTGCCCACCCCCAAGCTTCAGACCACTAAAATCCAGAGCTAAAGGAATTTCCCCCAGGCTACCTATCACCTGAAGCCCTCTCACGGAGATTTCACAATCCGGGAGGGACCCCGGGAGTGATAGACAATCTGCCCCAGAGAGGGGGGTTGGGGCAGAGGGGATGTTACACATCATGTGAGGTATGGGATGATTGACACAAAATACCTTATTATACAGACAACACAAAAGGGATACAGAATTGGGGATACAGTGAAACGAACCATAACATAAACTTCTTACAAAAATCTAATAAAACAGTTCTGCACCACCACACTTAACTTTTGTTCTGTCTTAGCGACAGGCAGTGTTGACTTCTATTTTTGCCATTTGAACTATATATACAGAAACCTGATGTTGGTTATAGCCCGTCACTTAAGCTGAAACAAGTAGGTACAGTAAAAACTGAAAACACTGTCTAAATTTTGAACACCTGTGACCATTAGAAATCAATCACTTGAATCAAAATAATTTTTACTTTTTTCTTTACTGTAAAATCAGTAGTGCATTAACATAATATAAGCAGGAAAAAGCTTTACTTCTTCAGCCTTTTGTTTTTGTAGTTTTCAGACTGAGTCGTGCATCCTTAGTAGTGTGTAGACTACACAAAGTGTATTAGCAGGTAAAAGGGAAATTGCAAGATCAGGTCTCTTTCTCTGAAAATCATAGATGTGCTGATTTGATTATGGCTTATAACTTGAGGCATTTTGATTTCCTTTCACCCGTAAGTTATTAATTTTTCATTTATATGAATTTTAGGTGGAAATTACTTTAGAGAATTCACATGGTCTGGAATCTAGACATGTTTGCACCCCAAACTCAGCAAGAGTTCTATTTTTCAGGGTCTTCAGTTCTTCTTGCCAAATAGCTAAATTGATTTGAATTATCATGAATAAAGCAATTACAGGTGTCATTAGTGGTAGGATACTTCCAATTTATTAGTCAGAATTCCTTCAGAAGAAAAGGAATGAAGACATAAACTCAAGGGAAAGTAGAAAAAACATTGAAATAAAAGCAAAAAACCACCCCAACTTCCCAGAAGCTCTTCATGAGTCACTATTTGTAATAATTTTTTTGTTCTCTTCTGTTGATAAGACTCTCCCTTTGGCATTGCGTTCATGCACTGTTGGAGTTCAGGGCTCGTGGCAAATCCCTGAAACTGCCCTGGGGGGTCCAAGACTCTGGCTGGGACCCCAGGAAGGCATTGCCTTTAATCTTTGTCCATGGGAAAGATTTCCAACACTTAGAGATGAATTACAAGCAACAAAGATTTGAAATAGATAGTAGTTTGGTTTGTCACAGGGTGAAAATTCGTAGTTTTGGAGTTTTAGTATGGAGATAGATGAGAGCAAGATGGAGGATTTGGGGCAGTGTCTCATCTTCTTCTTCTTCTACACCATTTTCTACTGTGACAGTGGCAGAAAGACATTGGTAGAATGGCTTTGATGTAGAAATTGCGTGTTCTAAAATAGGTAGCAATTACTGGCACAAAACTGTAATGTAGTATGTGTTAAGAGTTAATTGGACTAGAAACCTTCAAAAGACCTTGTAATTCTTTGGCTGGCATTCTTTGCCAGCTGTGTTTTCCATCGAGTTAAGCTAAGTGTTAGTGGTGTGAGGACCTTGAGATAAGAAACTGAATAAACATCTCTAAAGACCAAAAAGCTGCAAGTTCCATTCATCTTTTAACCCCGGTACTGGACTTTGCGTGAGAGAAAACACCCGACTCTCACAATGCACCAAGTCATGCTTTTCTGTGTTCTCCTTGTCTGGCAGCACAACTAAATGTCATTCAGGTTTAAGTGATGATGTGCCCAGTGAATTGTCTTGGTCACCTCGATCTCCTCAAGCTGTTCCAGGTCATCTGTGCCAGTTGTGGCTGTCATCAGTTTTGCCTTGCATTTCTGTTTCTGCATCTTTGTGTTGTTTGTTGTTGTGGGTGTTTCCCTGTCCCTGCTTCCTTTCTCTCATCAGATTGCTCTGATGTCCTCTGCCCTCATCCTGGGCTCTTGCTATGCTGTGTTCCTCTGACTGGCTGGTTTTAAGAAAGCTGACATGCTTCCTCAGTGTTACTAAGTAAAAAATGATGGAGATGGATTGAGAAGAGTTCACTTCAGGTTACTTCAGTTCCTTATAACTTTTAGGTACTTGCAGCCCTGATCTTCTCCAGGGAGAGTTGGCCAGAACCAAGAACAAGGGAGTGAGGCTAGAGAGGTCTACATTTCTAGAAAGAGCTTGTAAGTGGCTGTAAGAACACCCTGTAATACTCTGCAACTAACTGGTTCCTCTAAAGCAGGAAAGGTGTTGAAAAAGGTTTTTTGTATTCTGTTAATTAACAATGTGCAGTAAAGTATCAGGCCAAAATCCATGCCACCATGTGCTGTTACCACCAGTGCCCTTCAGCATCTTGTTCTGGAGTCTGGTGATCAAAGGTAGCAGTGTCCATCATCTGATTTGGAATAAAGCTTTGGAAACAGTCCAAATTTCAAATTATATTTCAACATGAGTGGTAGCAAAAATAAGCCAACCTTTACTGCATGGTGTAATTAATATCCAGATATTGTGCGGAATCATAGTAAGAACATGAGTAACCACCTAACTGGTTTAAAATACTGTTTTCCCAGCTAGGAGGACAGCGCAACCGCAACATGCTTGTAAGAGTGGTCCCTGACTAGCCTGTCAAATCTGATTAGTCATAAGACACTATTTTTATTAAACCTTCTGTGGGAAGGGAGTGACAAAATGTGGCGGCATCCTGTTCTTGTGTTACTGTGTGTGGTTCTTAAGAGTTCTGTTTGCTGACAAGCGCCTTCTGAACTAATGGTGTCTTAATACGTGCACACTCACAGTGCATCAGAAAGACCAGAGTGATATAAACTGAAATTCTATGTGAATCTAAAATGACTGGCTCTGGAAATGATCCATTTCATGACTAGCTTATTGCTGATGTGCCTTAGCTAGTTCTTTGGTTAATTAAGGTGTTGCATATGGCAGAGGAATTATTCTTCCACTGCATCTTGAAATTAATGCAGACACCAGGTCAGCAGTAGGATTTAACTACAGGATTGGCAGCAAAAGCAAGATACATCTATCTTATGTGGGATGAATCTGAGACTTTATGCAGCTCCAGAGTGAGGCTACTGCAAAACTCCTTGGAAGCTGGATGTGCAGTTTGGACTTGTTGGGATTTATGCAGGTTGCCACTCATGTTGCTGGAGCAGTAACTGGCGCTGCCTTGAGCAAAACACCTTTTTCAACTTAATTTGGCCAAGTGAGGAGGATACTTTGTCTAATCAGAAGGTTTTGAAATTCTATAAAAAAGGAGCTTTTCAGTCTGAGGTAGTAATTAGACAAAAGAACTTTGAGAAATTAAAAAAAGTGTGTTGAAGCTTTGTCCCAAGTTCAGTGGAGAGTGGGCAGTGCTTACATGCAGTGCATGCAGTCTCCAGTGACAGAGGACTGGTGAGGATGTGAAGGCTGTATTATTTTGTGTCACCTGGCTTTTTCACTAAAAACAAATCCAGTTGATGACTTTATTGCTACTCTCACACAGAGGACCTACCAAGACAGCAGCTTGTCTGGCAGTGAAACCTGGATCTGAAAGTACAGCTATTTCATGGGCTGTTTTCTGCAGTGTGGGCACTGGGACCGGTAAGGCTTGTTCAGCTCCAGTGGTTGACATGCAGCTCTACTGGGTAGTCTGGTGGCTTTGCCTTTGACATCCTTCCTTGGATAGCAGGCTTGGCACTTTTTCACCTCCTTTTTTTCACCTGCTTTTCCTTCTGTCTTTGAAGCCTTAATGTTTTGTTTGTTTCTGAGAACCAGGTACCAGAACTAGTTTCTGGCTTAGTAGAATGGTTTCAGACATAATAGCACTGCTGAGGGAGGTCGGTTAGTTCTGAAAAGAACCTGACAAACATTGAACATGGTGACACGCAGTTTTTATGTGCAGTGTGCACCTGGACTTGCCCAGCATGACTCGCTTCCCCATGGCCCAGCATCTACCCTCTGTGCTTCACAAAGTCTGGTTGCACATGGGTGATCTTTGTACAGGTTTGGCTTTAGTTTTGTGTAGGATTCCTGTTAGCCAGGGCTGGTTCACCTGTTGATTTTGACATAATGTTGAAAGGGATCTTTGCACTGCAAAAGGGACTTTTCCTAGAGTACTTGAAACTGTCTCTTCTTGTCCTCAGTCATGTCACCAGCAGCAAGGAGGAAATAGCTAAGCTGTGTAATCCTCACCTTCTTTTAATATGTAATGTTTGCAGTTGGAATCTGCAGTGGGAACAGTGAGCCCAAGAGCCATTTACTGGGGACTGATGGACATGAATGTTAAACCTACCCCATGTTGTGCTCTGCTGTCTGTGGGGATGCACCAGAGGCCTCCATGGATTTGAAGAACAGCTGTTGGGCATTTCAGTCTATGAGCTAGAAAACTTCAGAGACAAAGGCCAGCTGAGTCTTTGACATGCATAATGTTACAAGGAGCACTTACAAATAAATTCAGTTACCCTAGGAATTATGCTGTGGATGTGCTTCTAATCTAGCAAAAACCCCATGTTATCGAGTATACCATAAGCATCCTGGAGCAGAGTTCTAGCTGACAGCTAATTCTATCTTGAACAACTCTTTTCATGAGGAAGGCCTATTCCCTGTTAAAAACTGGCTGGGCGCTTCTGTGTTTAACATCTTGGCCATATAGGATTCACATCCAAATTTTAGATGTTGTTGCTAAATGTTGTGGGCAGTGGATGGGGCCTGTTCTCATTGGTTTCTTGTGTGTATCCAACGTATCTTCTTCATGGTACCATTTATCTGTTTCATGCATTGCCCAGCGTGTCTAGATGAGTGCCATGCTGGCTAACTGGCTGCATACCCAGTAGCAGCGTACCCGTGTCCCTTTTTTAGAGCAGCAGGGATTAAACTGAAGAGGATCAGTGTGGTATTTCCAGTAGGAAGAGCTGTTCTTAATGCCGAGGGAGGCAGGGCATACTTCATGAGGCTGGAACAGAGTGGCCTCTGAGTGCTGTGATCTGTAACTGTCTGTCTTCTTGATCATCCTGGTTGTGTCTTGGCCATTTGCTGTTTTGGTTTGGGCTTTTTTGTTTCCCTTTTTTTTGCCATTTCAATTGGCAGACTCTGGGCTAAGTTGTCTGCTCAATTGGTTTCAAGGCTAAAAAATGTGTTTGCTTATCTGTCTTGGGAGCAGGCACATCAGGTGTCTGCAATGTTTTCCATAACCTAGAGATAAGACTGTAACTGCATAGGCTCACTCTGTGCTACATATACAAAGTTGTTCAAGCTGTTTAAAAATGTTTTTCAGGTTCTAAATGGCTTCTAAGAAGTTGGGATCCGACTCGCATGGTAAGTGAAATTTGGCATCGTTGTCTTTTCAGCAGGATGAATCCTTCTGTTGCTGCTAGCTAATGTCCTAGCCTAGACAGTCCATAGAGGCTAATCTGTTTAGCCTCTGAGTAGCTTTTTGTTAGGAATGAGGTGCCTTGGCTTTCTTCTTGCATAGTTGCTTGCTGATGCTGTGTTCACCTGTTCCCTGATTAAACTGAAAATCAGTCTCTGGCTGTTCATTGTTCCTTCATGGCAGAATAACACATTCCCCTTCCCCAAAAAATTCCCATTCAAAATCAAAGCTGAACTACTCTGGTGTTTGCTGGAGACTAGATCTGTAGTATCTTCCGGTGGAAGTCACATGAGAAGTTGAATTGAAAGTAAATCTTTTAATACAACATTGAATTGTGTTTCATTTTTGCATAGCCATGAATTTGTCTCCTAAATTGGAGTAACCTGTTTCAGAAGGCAGGTGGAGACTCTATTTTTCTGTCTTCTACATATTAGATACATAAAGTCATGCAGGTGATTTGTATAATGAAAATTATTTGCCTGTAATGTCCTTATTTTTTAGAAAATGGGATGTAATTTGTTAGTAATTAATATTGCTATGTAACATTAAATTTCAGTTGGTTGTATGTAATGTAGCTTCCTCAAATTAGTAATCACGACTTTTCAGGCTATCAAAACTAATGGTTTTAGAAATTCAGCCTTGATCTTACTGGATAATTTTTCCAATAAAAGGATCCTGGGGATTTCCGTTTTTCCTGGAGCTTTTTATTCAGTCTTGCAGGTGTAGAGTGGAAATACAAAAATAAAAAATGTCTCACTTAAATACTGAGTTAAAGATTAATAAAAATAGCCTATGAAAACTTTGTTTTTATATGGTCTCCTCCTTTGCTGCAAGATAACTAATTTTTTCATTTGGTAGTTGCCAGCTATTCAGCAGTTGCTTCTGTGTCTATAAACGGTCCCTGTGAGCATTCTGATTTGCTTGTTTTTTATGTGCGTTTTTATTTTTCTCCTCACCTAACCAGACTAGCAAAGGCTCCTTAGAGCTAGAATTCAACATGTCTTAAATATTTCCCGGAGCAGTATGATATGGTGGAACATGCTCCTGGCTTCAAAACAACAAAGTCCAAACAAATGGTGCCGTAAGCTGCCTGGTTAACTTGTCTGCTCCTTTGTGTACCCTCTGTTCCTAATCACACTGTCACAGTACTGTTACTGAGGAGTAGTATAGCGACTCCCTTGTCTTAATTATATCTTAATAGATCAACAGGACAGTTGTTTCAGTCTGCTCCAGGGTTGTTATCTTACTAAGTGAGTTTTGCCTTACTGCAGAGCATCCATCCCCATGGCTGCCTTCAGCTCTGTGTCTCTGACAGGCTGATGAAATCGGTCAATATAGTTGATGTATCTCTTGTGATTATTGTTGAACTGCTTATTAGAGGGCTGTCACTGAATCACAGAATGGTTGAGGCTGGCAGGGACATCTGCAGATTGTAATATCCAAACCCCTGGCAGGGTCACCTAGAGCAGGTTGCTCAGGACCATGTTCAAGTGGAGATGAAGATAGAAACACAAGGTATGAGTGGAGGGGAAGGAATCCCTTTTCCTATGTGGATTTTGCCAAGTGTGATGCTTCAGTATTTTTGCTGTTGCTATACAATTTAAAAGTTTTTGAATTCCGATTTCCAACAGTTACGTAAGTGGTTTGTATGACCACAGCAACTAAGTCCCACGTGGTTTCAAAACTGTTCCCCATTCGTAACTGGGGGGTTTGGGGGAGTACTTGTTTGTTTCCCCTGAAGTGTTTCCATTTTGGTGCCAAACTGAAAGACGCTTCTATAAGTTATACTGAAGTAGAGAGAAATCCTGCTCTTGTAGTAGTTTGTTGTGCCAGGAATGCAGTACGGAGCACAGTGCCAGAGACTGGGCTGACAAGTACACTTTTACCAGGCTTGTTCACAGAAATTACTCAGTGTGCTTTTAAGCGATACAAGGATGAAGTGGCTAACAGACTTACTAAATAAGTAAGTTTGGTAAAAACTTAAGTTGTTTCACTTGAATGTGGGACTGTTGTAACAATGTCTTTCATAATACCCTTTCTATGTAGGTTTTTCTTACTGCTCTAGAATATGGCATTTAAAACAATTTTCACCCTTTACTCCTCAGTGAGTTCACTGTGATCTGCTCAGAAAAAGGATTGTTAAAACAGTCTCTACTGGGACCCACCCACCTGATGGGGTGGCCCAGAGGGTGGGGAGATCCTTTGAGAGAACAGGTACAGGACAGATGAGTTCTGCAGCAAGCACAGCCAGTCCACTGTGACCTGCCCATTGTTCCTGACCAGTTTTTTGGTCCAGTGAGCACTCCTGCGAGGCAACACTTGGCAGACATCCCACCTTAGCCAGGCCAGAACTCCTGTGTTGGGGTTTCAGGGTTCCATTCTCTGTCCTTGGCAACGGTCGTGAGGCAGATGAGGGATCTTTGGACCATCTCTTACAGGCTCTCTTGATAAGTTTCTAACTTCACCAAGCAACTACTGTTCTGATTGGGCTGGAACAAACTGAATTCTATGTGCATAGGTGTTGCGCTTCAGACTTTTTGCCATCAAATGTCCTAAACCATTTGAGGTGTTTTTATTATGCACTTGTGGGCTTTTTCTCATAGTTATATTCAGGATGAGGTTATAACAAGGGTTGTTATTAAAAAAATCAGTATACTGGGGAGAAAGTAGGAAGTTTTTATTCCTAAGTCTGTGGTTGAGCTGGCAGCTGTCAATATAGCTAGTCTAGTTGTACTTAGTATTTTTTATTTGTTGTGCAAAACAAGATTGCTGTTATGTAAACAGCAAAGTTTGCACTTGTACCCTCTGTGGCTGGTATCCGCATCAGGTGTAGCTGTGCAAGTGAAAGTGCTCACTACATATTGTCCATAGGTCTAATAAGACAAGGATTTGCACGGTGAGCAATTTGGGCTGGGAGATCCCTTTGGAGGGGTAATCTTGCTGGGCTTTGATCATCTGGCTTAGATCGGGACTTGAGCCAGTGGGACTAAGCAGGTTGTGGTAGCAGCAGTTGGCAGATCTGGTTGTCTCTGATCTGGCCATGATTTACCACTCTGGCTGCAGAAGCTGCCACAGTTGTTATTTCTTTATAAGCAAATGCTTTGGCTTATCAGACTTTCGAATTGTCAGCTCAGGTATAATTTGGATGCCGTGTTGCAAAGAGTGGTAGTGTTGGCTAAGTGAGGTGCTGCCTGGATGCTGTGCTGTGCAATGCTTGGATACGTGATTCCAAGGATCACTGAAAATGCTTTTTCACCCTGGACCTACAGATGGGATGTAGGTTGTTCATCCTGATCGTTTTGAAGTGTCCTTTGGATTCTGTGACCACCCAGTGTGTGCATAGTGTGAGAGCTCGAGTAATTACAGCATATAAGCCTTTAACTGCAAATTGACAGGATGTTCTTGTTTATGAAAGCTGCTCAGCCTCTGGGAGTCTGTGGCTGGCTTGTTGATGAATCAACAGTGAGGGAACACAAACAGTACTTAAACTGCCATCTGAGTATGAAAATGGGTCAGATAAAAACAGCACGTCACAGTTAATTAAGCAAGGACTTCGTAGCTGAACACCATCTTAGATGTTGCCGCTGAGGTCTTTCTGTGTCTCTGTCTCTCAGGGAGAAGCTACAAATGTTTGTAGCTCTTCAGATTGTTACACATGCCAGAAACCTTGCAAGTTTTTCTAAAAGCTTAGACCGGTGATCCAAGAGACCACTTTCAGTTAATGGAGAAGCTGTTTAGGTTGTATTTTGGGTTTTCTCATATTTCTTCACAGTCACTCAAGTAAAACATGAATAGTCTGACTGCTTGGAGGTGGTTGAGCTCTAAGTGTTTTTGTCCTTGTGAATTTGCAGGAAGAGTGTCATCCTAGAAGAAAAATGACTGATATTGAGCCTGATAAAGTTAGATTGCCTTCTTTCAAAAATTAGAGTTGATGTGCTAAATAGTGTTGATATTTCACTGTGTTTTGTTTAAAGTGAAATGGCTTTGGTTCATCACTTTGCCTTTGTGGCCACTTCTGTCCAAACACTACTTACTACTTGTATGTCAAAACCTGGATTGTAGTTTGTCTTAGTTGTTCTAAAGCTGAGTGATTTTAAAACCGTTTTGAATACAACAAAAATTATGGATCTTTTTACAGAGATAGAATACAGTGTTCAGGAGAGCTTCAGCATCCAGTTATGTAGGAATAGTGTTGTCACAAGGGAAACTAAGATACTGGTTGCATTGATGTCAAAATCTGTGGATTGTGGTTGTGAGGGGGTTTGCCATTTTTTTTTCCCTTAACAGTAATGGGCTAGAATTTAGGAATTAAACAAACTCTGAGCAAACTCCCTAAACTAAATTGACACACTGAGATCCAAACAGCTTCATACTCCGTTTGTGTTGTTATCTGGCGTAGATGCTACAGCAGAGATGAAATAGCTCCCAAATATAGCAATGTGAGCCTGAATTGGAAGGTGAAATTTGTGAGTTGTGGTTTGTTTTTTTTTCTTAATACAATTTCTGCTTCTGATTTCAGGGCCTTTCAGTTACCTTGATGATGTCCCATTTAAGATAGGAGACAAGTTCAAAACCCCAGCAAAGGTTGGATTACCCATTGGTTTCTGTCTGTCTGATTCTTCTCAGCTTGTTAGAGATGCACAGGTAAGTGACATTTTGCCTTCCTGCTCTCTCTTCCCTCACTCCTGGCCCCAGCCTGTGGTGCTGTACATCCCAAGTTGTCACAGTTAGCACACAGTCTTGTATTTCTAGAAGATCTGTTGGGCTGTATAGAAAAATAAAATATGATAGGTCATGCAAAAAGCTTCTAATTTTTATTGCCTTAAAAAAGCCATTAGGCTTTTATTTTTAAGCATTCATTTTAGTCTCTCTGCTTCAAAGAAGCACAGTGGTTTTGTTGTGTATTAGTTATAAATGATACCTTGACGAAATTGGAATATGATTTTTAAGAAGAAAAATCCTAAGGACTGATACACATGGGCAATGACATAATTTTCAGTGGTTTTCTTCTGTATAGTTCTTGTGTGTTCCTCTGTGTAGTTCTGAGTGAGAATACTTTCTGAGCTGTGGAGTGAACAGATTACAGCTTGATACATGGATGGCTTCCCTATCTTGAGGAGCATGTTTCTGTTAAACAGTTAGTGGCATAAAATTAATTGCTTTAGCGTAACTGTTGGAAATCTAATCTCCAAATGCAGGTTGTGGTAGAGGAAGTCTAATTGAATTATGTTTTCTCATTTGGATCCATGATTTTCCTTGACCGGTCCCAATTGATGATTGTTTTTACTTTGTCTCTGATGGATTGCTGTTGGTGGTTCTGCTTTTTTCTTCTTGTTTTTGTTTTCTCCCTTTCCTATGCATTACCCTGTTATCCTACTTCATAGCTTTTCCCTCATAACCATTAAACAATTACCTGATTTTCCTAGTACGCATTTTCCCACTCAGTTAAGCTGCTGTGGGAGAGCCGAAGGTGACACTGATGTCCTTTGCTGGCTGGATTGTGTGGTTTCTCCATTTTACTGCCAAGCTGGGGCTCAGCCAGCATAGTGTGCCTGTTCAGACTGCAACACCCCACACAATGTGAACTGTGCATCTCACAGTGGAATTTGACTCTTTTTACTGCTGTAGTGAGTGCTGTTAAAAAAAAAAAAAGTGCAGGAAACATAGCTTCCCATTCATTTGTTTAGTATAAAAAAATATGTGGATATTTAAAGACAGAGTTAGGCTCCTCAGAATTTTGCTCTTTACAACTAAGCAACTCTGTGGTCAGTACATTGGTGGTGAGTAGGTGCCTCCCTGTGCTGATCTGGCCTTGAAGGACCTGATGTTAAATGGGAAAAGCTTTTTAGATCCTTTCACATCAGTAACTACAGGAAAATCTGCTGCTGCCTTTAGGTGTTGTCATTGGTGTAGTCACAGCACTTTGGCTGGTGAGGCACTGCACTGGAGTGGGAATGAGAATACTGCCTAAACCAATGGGTGTAGCACTAATATCGAGTCCCTTAGGAATCTTTTCAGGGAAGCTGAGTAATACTGTATTGGCCTCTGGATGCAAAAATACTCTGCTGAATGACTTGTAGAATTTGTGGACTAGGGATAATTCAGTGGTGCCAGATCAGGGTGCGATTGTTCATGTAATAGCTCATTTGAGTTCCCCTGGCTACCTCCCTTGTCCTGGAGGAAGAAGGTGGGAGGGCTGTGATCTTGGGATGATGAGTAGTTCTAATGAAAAGCTAAACATAGGAAGGAGGCAAAATTCAGTATTCTAATCCAGGCTGCAGCCAGGTTTTCCTGTTAGTGGCAAAATTAAGTACGCCTGATGTCTGCCAGCTTTGTCAATCTGCAGGTTGTGAAAAACTGGTGCTGTTCCTGGTAGCTCATCTAGATCTTATTCTCTTTGTGTTAATTTTTGTTGCTGTTAGAGGTAGCAGCTTTGAACCTTATAACTTATTTTATTTTTATTATTATTTTTAAACTTCCCTTCTCTCCTTTCCCTTCCACTCCCATCCAGTATGACTTCACACTGGAAAAGAAAACAATTGAGTGGGCTGAAGACATCAAAAAAATTCAGGCTGCCCAAAGAGAAGCTGAACACAAGGCAGAAGAAGCTCTAGCAAACTCAAAAGCAGTGCCAGAGGACAACACCAAGATGGGGTTCTCAGAGGGACCTTGCCCTGAAGCCATGCCTCCTCCTATTAACCCCATCCTTGCTAGCCTGCAGCACAATAATATTCTGACTCCTACCCCGGCCAATACCAGCTCTGTGAAGCAAAAGGTCCTCAGTCCACCTCGACCAAAGGCAGATTTCAACCCAGCTGATTTTGAATGTGAAGAAGACCCGTTTGACAACCTGGAATTAAAAACTATCGATGATAAGGAGGAATTAAAAAATATCCTTGAAATTCATGTTGGTACTACTGGGCCAATTGTTGCCCAGCTGTTAGATAATACTTTGCCTAAAGGAGGGTCTGATTCTGTGTTGCAAGATGAGGAAGTTCTGGCATCCATAGAAAGGGCCACGTTGGACTTCAAACCCCTTCACAAACCCAATGGCTTTATCACTTTACCGCAGCTGGGAAACTGTGAAAAGATGTCCTTGTCTTCCAAAGTGTCCCTTTCTCCCATCACTTCAGTGAGCAATATCAAATCCCTGTCATTCCCTAAGCTTGACTGCGATGAGGGTGATCAGAAATCATCAAAGCTTACAAGCACTTTCCACAGCACTACCTGTCTCCGCAATGGCACTTTGCTTGGCTCTTTGCAGACCTGTGCGCAGAGCAAGGCCAGTGAACTGAATGGACACCATACGCTTGGTCTTTCTGCTCTAAATGAGGACAGTGGCAGGGAGACATTATCCCCTTCATCCAGGCTGTCTTCTCTGGCTGTTTCGACTGTTTGTACAGAAGAAGAATCATCTCAAAGCACATTGACTACGGTAAACATGGAGTGGAGTAGAACTGGGGTTGCTGGTGAGAGGTGCAGGTGCACAGGCAACTCTTGCCTCTAAATTGCCATGTTACTTTGGTTATAGTTTAATTTACTAGGAGTGAATTGTAGATCCTCTTAACTTACGTTGCAAATTGATCAACCCAACAGGTCTCTGTGGTGGTAATTCTGATCCTCAGATTATTACCCTACATTTTCCCCCAAATTTGACATTTTTAGACCAGTTCCAATGATTGTTCTTTCAGCTTTTCAGCTCTCATTTTTTGTTGATAGTTGCACACCTTTGAGCTAGGCATCTTCCATGTACAGTCCTACATTTTGTCCTACCCAGATGAGATATATCTGATTCTGAAGTGCTGTTTGGCTTTGTATCAAATCTCTTCTGGTTTTCTTCCTTGGTTTGCTTGTTTATTTGCTGGAAATAATGGGAAATGCAGGCTTCTCAAGGAATAGAAGTAATAATAAGTTAAAACACACAGATGTGCTGTGTCATTCAGAGAAGAAAAGTGCTTGCGATTGACCTGCAGTGAAGTAAGCCTATTTCTTTTTTTAATTTCAGTTTTCTTCCTGAGATCCTTTAAAAACCTAATCTTTAACAGGAAAAAATTGTAGTAAAATCTCATATTCACCCTTTCTTGTGAAGGAGGGTAGAGTCATTGCTTGGTGGAGACCAAAACCAGCCTTAAAGATAATCTTGTATTTTTACCATTACAGTTGGTCACATATGGCTCTGAGAGGAGAGATTGACTCTTCATTTCCTCAATCTTGTTGCAAGTTCTAAAATTACTTTGAGGACAGTAACTTCACATCAGGTGGTGTTTTTGTCTCTTTGTTAATAAGAACAGAGATTAGAGTAAGCTAGTGGGTTGGTTTTTTCTGTTTTTTGTTGTTTTTGTTTTTTTTTTAACAAACCAAGGATCTGGACACCAGTGCTCATGAAGCCTAGTGAAAGCTGTGTAGTTAAATCCTCTAACTTGTTCTAAAATCTGGGATTTTTTGTCTGTCCAATATAAGCAGTTTTTCAATGATTCTGTGGTTTTAGTGACATACTGTAGTTGTTGTGTCACACCACGTGCTCTGAAACAAGTGATACTGCTTCTCCCCTTTTGTTCTCCCAGCTCTTTTCAGGGTTAGGTATATGCACTCAAAATTGTGAAGTACAATATCCTGGGAAATAGGGTATCTGAAAGAGCACAGCAGAATAGCTGTTTGTTGATGACTGGAGCAAATTCAGTACTGTTAACTTCGGCAGGAGCAGCAGTGTGCTGAGAACCTGCTCACTGCTGCAGGTCACAGGTGTGAGAGGGGCCTCTATGACCTCAGCTACGGAACACATCGTATCTCTGGGGACAAAAGATCACTTGCAAATAGACAGATTGGCATGAAGATGCTTAAATTTAGACTCAAACTATTCAAATCTTCCTGCATTATTATATTTTTTTAAAGACCGAGAGAGAGTGTACTCCTGGCAATGCTGCAGGGGAAGATACAAAGTTGGGGGGAAAAAAGTAGTTACTAGGAGAAGTAATAAAGTCAGTTTATTAATTTGAAATTATTTATGCTTTGGAAGTGGTAAACCAAGAAATAATTATGCTGATGGAACATAGCTATTTGTGTTTAAATTCCAAGACTTCAGATTATACTTGTTTTATGTTTCCACAGTATAGTTCCACTGGAAAATTATGGCTGATATGCAAGAAATTTTATTTAAATTCTTTTGTTGCATTTACTTAAATTAACAAAAAACCTCAGAGTATGAAAACAGTAGAAAGAAGTCACAATCATCTCTGTGGCTAAGAGAAGAAGGCTCATATCCCAGTGTGTTCTATGGTGATTTTATTTTTTTTCCCTCACAAGATTAGAAATTTTAACTTTGAATCTGCAGTTACCATGGGAGTTTGTGCTTTACCCCTGAATTGGATCTTTGGATCTAGGAGTCCTTGGATGGAAATATTTCTGTTGTTTCTGTGAGCCTGCATAGGTTCTGTGGTGGTTCCCTCTCCTCACTTTTAATTTTTCTTGAATATCAGTACATTGGTTTTTGCAGCTTTAACAGAGGTAGGAATGACTAATGAAGACAGTAGGTTGAAATTAAACTCAAATAGATTGAACAGGAGGAGTTGCTTTTCCCAGTCTGTTGAATCTCTGGTGTCAGAAATAGTTTTGGTTTTCTTGGCTGCAGCACCAATAACAAAGCATCATCCTTCAGTTTGATAATCCACTAGCTGATTTCAGGGCAATTTTCCCTATTTCAATGTATCCTATATTCCAGTGCTTTTTGCCCTTGAAAAAGTGTCTGGAGAGAGGATGTGTGTGAAGAACGCATCATGAGAAGACATTCTTGGGTACCCTAGTGCATCAGAACGAGTATGTCGTCTCAGGGTTGGTTTTCTAGAAGAGAAATTTTTACCCTGGAAGATGTTTAGGAATGCAAAACAAAACCTCCTTGGTGGTGGTTTGGGATCTTTTTGCAAATAAATTGTATTTGTCAAAATCCTAGTAGATCTTTTTGGAATTGGTTTTCTATAGAGGGTTTTTTGTCGTTCACTTCAGGCACTAAGAAGGCCTTTCTGAAAGATGTGAACAAGCTTTTGAGCAATCTGTGCTGGCATAATAAGTATTAAGAAAGGCTAAAAACTATGGTTCTTGGTCCACAGTGATTTCTTGCAGTTGTTCTAACTCTTTAAAATGCAGGAATTCTAAATGTATTGAACTGAAATGGGCAGCTTTGGAGCCAAGGCCTGATATTGCACTGCTGTTAACTTGGGCAAGGTTGTACAAAGTGGTGAGGTGGTTCTACAGAATCAGAGCAGGTGTACAGCAGGGGACGTGATCCAGCCTTGCTGGTGTGCTGGGAGTAGGACAAGAGCTGAGTAGAAAACCCACATGCTCTTTTAAGCCAGTGTGGCATGTTGTTCCTATGTGGTGTATGGAGTTCTGTGCTTTGGGAATAGAAAATAGTTGTATTTTTCTCTTACCCCTACACACAGTCAAAAAATCCAGAGAAGTTTTTAGGCAATGACTTCAAAATTATCACACTTATTCAGGCCGTGTAGACTTGGTCAGGAGCTGAACTGGGGCTGTGTGAACATGCACCTCATACAGTGACAGAATAAACAATTTTACAATTCTTGTGGGAATACACACATTCTTCTTGGAGTAGAATCCATTTGTAGAGTGCTGAAAGGAGGAATGATACTTATGATGATGATTCTATAGCTGCAGGCAGTGGGTAATGTCAGCATCTTGTATGTGGAAGCCTGATCAGACCCTAAAGTAGAAACTTCTATAAAACCCTCCTCCCCCAGCTGTGGCAAATTCTGCTGACTGATGCATGGTGTTTATACTTGTTTTATTTGTGTTGTCCAGCAGGTACACCCAGACTACCAGGAAACAGAAATCCCTGTGGTAAGTTTCCAAATACACCTGTGTGCTTGCTTGCATTGGATCATGTTTATGAATCTTGATAAATGGTGTTCCTTTGAGTATAGAAAACCATAGGTGATGAGTAAACCTGAGATGAAGGAAGCAATCTGTGCTTCCTTTGAGGTGTAGGGTTTTGCTGTATTCCAGCCTTCACTGTTGCAGGGCTTGGGTGTTCAAAGGCTTTGGTCACACCAGTAGGAGAGGGTTCATTGTGGAGAATCTGAGTTGTTGATTTTTGCTTTGAGGGTTAAAAGTGTATGGTGGGAATCAGGCTACTTGGTTTCATCCTCACAGTGTACAACTTTTCAAGGGCACTCTAGAAAATCTTTTGGATTAATTTCATGGGATATCCTGGTTCTGGCACTAGGTAGAAACAGGATGTGGGGATGCAGGATATGACCATCACCTCAGCCTCTGGGTTTTCCCCCTTAGGTAACACACCAAAACTTTGCAGTGTCAAAAGTGCCCAATAGCAACAGCTGCACGAAGTGGCTGGGCAGTCTAGCAGCTGAGCTGCAGCAGGGCCTGTCCCCCAGTGAGAGGCACTGTGTGGAGACAGTGGTCAACATGGGCTACTCACCTGAGAACGTCCTGAAAGCCATGAAGAAGAAGGGACAGAACATAGACCAGGTAAGAGCTCATGCAGTGTAAAAAATGCAAGATTGGTTGCTGGTTCTGCTGGGAGGCCATCTTGGGTTTGCTAAATGGGTGGGATAAGTAATGTTACTCTAATAGGGGGTTGCAGCCTAAAGCTTATGCTTATTTCAGGTGAGACACTGCTAGAGTCAGCCACATCTTCAGGTGCTGGGTTGGAGCCATGTCGAGTTTGGGATAGGCTCTTTTCTCTGTGTGAAATGGGGGGGAGAGATTCTGGGTCTCCCCAGGAGCCACAAACACATCCAGAGGAAGCTTAGCATGGCTCTGTGCCATGTGTAGAGCCATGTGGCAGAAATCCAGCCAACTTCCCTTGTTCTGAGCAGCAGGGTTTACAATGCTGACATCTCCTTCTAGAGAGATTGGCCCCTGCAGCATAAGACAGCTCTGAAAGACTCTTGCAAGGCCCCATTGACTGATTTGTGTGCATGCTCGTGCTGCTCCTTCCTGCCTGAGCACTGCTTCCAACACCTGCATAAACAGGTCCCTGGGCACAAAAGACTGCTGAGCCAAGCGTGGCTCTGGCATCTGCTTCAAACAAACACTTCACAGTAGGAGAACATGGCCCAACCTCCTGTGCCAGCCATCAGCAGGCTGTGTGCTGCACAGAGCATTTCCCAGGGACTCCTGCTTGTGGGACTGATCTGCTGGCCCCCTCCCTACACACGGAGAATGGCTTAAACTGTGCACTGGAGTGAACGGTGGTATCAAATGAAAAAGAGGTCCCTCAGGAGGGCGGTTTTAAATCCTGCTCTACTTGCAAGCTCTGTTCTTCCATATACCTAGTATTGCCTACCTCACCTTTCCCCTAAAAGCTGAGTATGGATAAGAAATTTAGCAGCAGTCTCTGTGTGCATGAGCTGGGATTTGCATCTCACTTGCTAGTATGCTGAGTTGATCTTCAAAGGCTGACTGCTCTCAGATTGCATCAGCTCTTGTGGCTGTCTGAGAGGAAGCTAAAAGCAGACACATCCTGACTGCTGGACCTGTAGTTTCATTTTTAAAACTTGTAATAGAAAAAGCAAAACAAAACTTCTGCTCTGCCGTCAGAGGGCTGAAGATACACTTCTAAGGCTTCTTGGAGTAGAACGAAGGAGATGGTCAGAGAGAGCACAGCAGGACAGAAGGGTTTGTCTGCTTTCTCTGCACAAGCTCTTGTAGAAGGAGTGTCTCAACTTTGCTAGGAAGGACTGTATCTCTGTCCATGGTAAAGCCATGGGTAGAATCATGCTTGGCCCCTCTGCAATGTACCAAGGTGACATTCAGCTCCGTGCTGCAAGTACCTCTCTGCAAACATAGTTTTTCTTCATTCTCCACAGGTTTTGGATTACCTGTTTGCACATGGACAGCTTTGTGAGAAGGGCTTTGATCCACTTCTTGTTGAAGCAGCTTTGGAAATGCATCAGTGTTCAGAGGAGAAGGTGAGGGTGCAATGTGTGCAGGAATAGAAAAATGTGCCATGACAGGGAATTCCAGCGGCCGTTCCTCTGGCTGATGTAATTCTGCCTTTCATGGTAATGCTGTCTTGTTTCTAAAACTGACTGCCAAAGGACATCTCTGTGTTGATAAAGCTAAAAATTCTTAAAGCATTAGAATTTGTCTGTGCTGTTCTGTTAGTCTCATTTGCATCCATTTTTTTAAGACCCTGCTTATTGTGGTCATACTGTTCTGAATGCCCGGAGCTCTGTTGTGGGCGTGGTGCTTGGTGCAGATAGAGTTCATTGCAGCAGCAGCAGTTGTCTTTCAAACCTTGCCAGTCTGTCCTGGCCATGAATTTTCTCCCTTGCACAAGTGCATCTGCCTGGCTGCTCAGCAAATTGGGTTAGGGCTTGCTCTGAAAGAATCTTAAAAATGCATGTTTTGGGGTCTGGTTCATTGTCTGGCTGCTTTACCAGCACCGAAGGTGTGGGTAGTGAGGACAGGAGGATCTTTTAAAGTCTGCCAGGCTATTGTGTGACAGGATATTACATGAAGTCTTTAAAGGTGCAACCCAACCCCCTCATAGATAGGCCTTCCTGCCTTTCTTGGACAAGAGGTATCAAGTGATAATCTTGTAAACAGAGCAATAGCAGTATGACGATGGAAAGCAACTGAGTTTGAGAAACTCATTTGCTATTGGCCCAGCCCCAGAATTGGAAGTGGGTAATGTCCTGATGGCCCATTTCAACCACCTTGCTTGTTTGGGATTTTTCCTTCCCCTGGAGTTGAGCAGATGCACTGTAAATGGCAGAGAGTTCATAAAAGTGATCAGCTGACTCACTGCCATTTTATTTTTAAAAGCTCAGGGAGAATTCAGTTTATGTTGGAAATACCATATGTATACAGTAGGGTTTGTGCTAATCCTCCAAATTTGCCCTAGATCTCAGAAGCCAATTGATGGCAAGGGCTACTGCACAGTTCCCTAAGTCCAAGTAACTTTATAAAAAATCAGGAGCTGCTAGATGGGGTAGCTGGGTGCCATTAACCAGCATTTTTGGGATCCCACGTTGGGCCAGGCTAATAAATATCCTTCTGTGAGAGAGACACCCCCACAGACTGATCTTTGGTGTCCTGGTTCAAGAGGGTCTTGGAAGTGAAGAATGGCAAACAGAGGGGACTGAAGGTCCCTGTGGACTGTGCCCAGAGCTCTGGTATGAGCAGACTTTCTCCCAACAGAGCTGGAATGGGCTGTGCTTGGGGAGCAGGAATCCACAACCATGGTATGCCCAGCTGCTGAAGAAAAACTCTGTGCTAAACTTCTACCCAGCACTGATCCATCTGCTTTTCTCTTGCAAGTAATTGGCTGTCTGTCTTTCAGATCACAGAACTTCTCCAATTAATGAGTCAATTTAAAGAAATGGGCTTTGAAATAAAAGACATTAAGGAGGTCTTATTATTACACAACAATGACCAACACAATGCTCTGGAAGATCTAATGGCCCGTGCAGGAGCCAGCTGAAGACACATTCCTGGATTCTTGGTGTGCAACAGAGCAGGACCAGCCCCAACACCTTCACATCCAGTGTGACTTGCTCTCAACGGGAAGGAGTCCAGCTTTTTGCATACAAGGGAGAGCAATTGAACAAACCTGCCTGCGTGTATCACTCCAGCGTTTCTCTTTCCACTGAGGGCCAGCTTTCATTCTTAAATTAAATTTTAAAGTGTCCTTTCCTAAGTTTCCTTTTTCCAGCTTGGCCACAGAAAGCTGGGACTGCCCAACTGGAATTGTACATAGGTAGAGATGGAGTGGTTCCCCCCTCGTTGCACTGGAGTTGAACAGAAGAATATTAAGTTGGTTCTGAAACTAGGATGCTTTGGTTCTTTGAAGCTGCTTTCATGGTGTCTTGTCTGCTTGTACTGAATTACTTGACTGTGTCACAGTCCAGATTACCTGGTTAAATTTGACCTTAGTGCAATGGAGTTTTGTTTCTTGGTTGGAAGCTAGTCTGTAACTTAGTAAAACACTGGTTCAGAAACTGTCACTATGCATAAAGAGAGAACCTTGTTTTGTCCTCTTGGTTTTTGTTTCTTACCCATGCATCCAACATTTCTGCCAGACACAAGTGTCCAGTGCTGAGTGGTAAGTTCCCTTGAAGCAGGTAAGCTGTGAACTCGACCTGGACCTGCAACTTGTGTTGGTTCTTGAACCTCGAAGGCAGAGAGATGGGGATCAGTATTTTTAATCCCCTGGGTTTGTAGGATATTTAAGATAATGCCCTGCTAGAAAGTCAGTTATCTTTTTTGTTTTAAATAATACACAGTGTGATGCAGGAGGTTTCTTTCAAGCACTTTCTTTAAAACATATATACTCACTGCATTAGTTCCATTTTTCACACTGCTATAGAATTACATAATGATAACATCTAGTACTACAAATCAGGTTTGGGGTTGTTTTTGATAGTTCAAAGTATTATGTTGTACATTGATCAAGTTCTGAATACATGAAATATCAGCAGTCTTGAGGAATCTCTTAATTTGCTAAATATTTTGATTCTGCAAGAGAACGACTAATAAAACCCTGAAATATAACTCCCAGTGTCATGGTTCCCATATCTCATGCTCTTTGGCTTCAGCAGATGAATAACTTTCTGGATCCTGCCCACCCAGGTACTGCCAGCTCTTGTAGGCACATGTGAGCACTGTTGGGCAGAACAACCAGAGGTCTGTGGGCTGCAGCTGCAGTGATGGAAGGTGCTGTGCTTCTCTGTGGCTTATTTTTGTTCTGTAACAAAACCCCAGCCTAGGGATCCAAACTCACATTAGAGCCTGGAGCTGGAGCATTGGACTGCTGGAGGGCAAAATGTCTCAGCTCATTGTATCTGTAGGTTTTTCTGTAGGAGGTTTCAGCTCATCAGGACTCCAAAGGAGATGGCATTTGTCTCCATTATGTTGTTATCTTTCTATGACCAAAACATCTGATTTTGTCCCACTTGGCACTCCTGGAATTCTCTCTGGTGTGCCCAACTGTGTGAATTACATATGTTTACTTAAAATTATGCAAGAGAGGGATCTGCTGGCAAGTATCTAGATGTGGAGAGGGATGATGAGGAATAGGGCAGGTTGCCTTGCACATATCCCAGTGCTGACCTTCAGCATTTTCTAGTGGTGTAGCTAAAATAAAGCTTGTCTAAGAAGGACATTCAGCAAGTGGTGGGACAGCAGCTGCTGCCTCTGTGAGTGCAAGTAGTGCCCAGCTTTTCTTCCTTCCCAGGTGAGAAATGCAACAGTGAAGTGAGGAAATGAGGTTCCTGATGAATTGGAAAACCTTGAAAACAAAATGCAAACTGTTTTACCGTCACTGCTGAGGGCATTCGGTTGTGTTGCTTGTGTTTGCCTAGTTTTCTCAGAAATGCTAGCCCAGTGAGTCCCTGTCTGGTACCAGACAATCCTGAAGGGGCAAGAAGTCTTTCCCAGCAAAGAAACATTTAGACCAAACTTCTGAATAAAATAATCTCTGATTGTATTAGTGTGCGTTGTTTTTTCACAGTTCCCCTCCAAGGTCTGGCTCTTGATCCCATAGAATAACCACTCTGCTTTTGGAGCTCTTGTGTGGGTGAGCGCAGGGAGGTGAAGCTGGGAAGTGGCACCTGTGAAGAGGCAAGGTCTACTCTGGTGATGCTAATCTTGCTTTGGCAGTGATGTTTCTGGATTTATAGCCTTACATGGCTGAAGGCATGAAGTGTATTCCTGCATTGGCATCTCAGAGGAGAAAATACCACAGAGTGAGGGGATTAAGAGGATGATTTAGAGAAGAGGAATTGCTGAATAAATGTGTAACAAGGGCCCCAATGTGACCAGAGCTCAATGTTCAGGGTGCTGTGCAGCACTTGTTAATCTGGTACTGTTCCGGCCAGGCACAGTTCATTGTGGGTGTGGGGAGGTCCTGCTGGCTGGAGCAAGGCTGGGCTCTGCCCTGCTGGTGGCTGGTCAGAAGATTGGCTGCGCTCCTGGACATACCTGTGACCTTGGAGCTTTTCCTTAGGCTGCCAGGTCACATGGATTTATGTTCCTGCTGCACCTTGGTTAGAGGTTCTATTTGAGGTCTGTGTGCCTGGGTCGGGGGCTGGTGAGGAAGAGCTTAAACTGGTGGTTGTGCTTTCAACAAGAGCATCTTTGAGCTGCGTCCTGCTGGTTCTGGACAGCAGCAGTGTGGAAATGGCTCTGCTCTGTAGAGCCATCCTTCACCCCCATGGCAGCCGAGGGCTCCTGATCCTGCAGTTGGGCAGTGGGAGGGCAGCTGTCCCAGTGCCCCATGGCTATTTTTGCCCAGCCTCTTGGCTCCTGCCCTGGATCTGCTGGAGCACAGAGCTTGTGTCAACAGCTTTCTGTGGCTGCTCTCCAGGCCAGGAAGGGTCATTCTGGCTATGGGTCAGGGCTTCTGAAACTCTCCACACCCACAAACCCTGTGAGAAGGGGAGGCCGTACAGATCTCCAGCCCCACTTAATCTTTTTAAGTCAATCAAATTTTGATTTTGATCATGTTTACCTAAAATGATTGTTACCAGAGTTCTGTAGCAAATTGAATTTTATTTTAAATTCTGTCAACTATTGAAATAAAGTATCAAGCCTCTGCTAATAAGCATTAGTAGTCATTGTTGCATCTGAATACAAAAGTGAATCCATTTTAGTTCTGTGTTTATTTGATTGTACATGGCCAAGCTCTCTAAATCTCTTAGATTGCTTTTATAACACTTTAACACATATTCATCAACTTGAAGTGAAAACCTTTTGTAGTAATTGTCAGTGAAAAATCAAACAGTAGGAAGGGGATGACACTTAAAATGTTCATTTAGCAGATTTTCACACAAGAATTAAAGCAGCAACTAGGTAATAACCCTCAGAGGGGAGAGAAAAATGTTACCATTTCTGACAACAGCTTGATAGTTTCTGTTGCATATGAGAAACCCTTTGTTGGTATCTTTGGGGTGTGCAGCACTTCAAGCATGTCCATGTTATTGCCAAGGATGGGCTGATTTTCACAGCCAGGTTCTTTATTTTTTTTTTAATTTGGTCAACTTTCACATTCAGTAGAGAAAATAAAATTTGGAGAACAGACATAATAAAACATATTTAAGAAGGTATAGTCATGTGGATTGGCTAGATAACCCATTTAAAAAAAGATTGTTATCAGAAAATTGTATGTGGTTGTTGTTTTGATTATTTGCTGTTTCTCAGTGTCCCTGGCCGTTCCTCAAGGGAGCACATAGTTCCTGCTCTGGGAATCGATGCTGGGGATCAGATCTGCTAGAGACTTGCTTTTTTCACAATAGATCAGATGGGATTCACAGGTGGCTCCAGTCTGGCAGCTGACTTAACTCACATCGCCTCTGCTCACAGAAATTTTTGGTCACTCGTGACTTGTCACAACTGTGCCTGCAGATACTGAGGTTAGGACATAGCACTGCGCGTTGTGCAGTTGTGTGTGTGTGTTGCTTAGGAATGTCCAGCTTCTGTAGGACACTCGAAATGCCTGTGAACATACTTCGTTCAGCTGCTTTTTAAAAACCTGAAAGAGCAATTAATCAATACTCGTCTCCCAAAAGTCAGAGTGTGGAGGGAAAATTCTCCTCCCTCATTTTTGAATGGGTATTTTACTATTTTTACATTTTACTATGACTTGTGCAACATCTTCCAGTCTGACCTTTTCCTCAGTTCCAAATAGACTTGCCAAACTCCTCAGCTGCTCCCTGACAGCAGCGTTTGCTGCATGCTCGCTGAGAATGTGCTGGGGAAACTAAGTGCCCACATTTAGATAATGGTATCAGGCGGACCACCCCACTACCTCATATTCCCCTCACCTTACTCACAAGAAAGCTCTCCCTGGCCCCAGGAAGTGGAGGGAATTGCTGGTTTTAAACACTTGCTCCTCCCTGCATGGTTTTAGTGGAGTGTTGATGTCCCACTGCTTTACAGCTCTCCAGTGGCTGTTGGGCGCCACTGCTCCGTGTCATGAAGAAATTCTCAGTTTTGCTCCTAGGTGCCTCGTCTCTCTGGGTGAGTGAGGGAGGCTTCTGACCAAGGTTCAGGTGTGACTTGCTGCTGGCCTGTGATTTTGAGAGCCATAACCTCAGATCCCAGAGAAACTCTGCTCTGTGCTCCACACAGAAACTCAGTCTCTGTTGCAAGGTGGAAACTAACTAGTGCTAAAGACAACCCCAGAGTCAAGGCAGTGATGTGGGATTTGTTTCTGTTCCCCAGGCCTACACTGGGTGACATTCCTAGGAGTGTTTGCACCAAATATGCATCCCAGAGTGTCACTGTGATTACTGTCTTGCTGCTCAGCCCAACCTGGGCTCCTCAGGGAGGCTATGCAGGCAGCAAAATCCACAGCTGGTCAGATAGCAGTGTTCTATTCCCTTTGGCATTTCTGGCTACTGAGCAGGCTTTGAATGAGCTACCACAGACATTACTGAGGAGACACAGAGATGGATGAATGTGCTGCGACAGCCCTAATTTTGGAGTGGGAGTGCTCACACAGTGCATTGTCAGCAAGCATGTCTCAAGGTCACTTGTGCCTTCAAAAGAAGTGGACTGGCTTTGTGATTCAGATGTGATGCATGCAGCACAAGGGCTTGTGCAGGGCTCCAGCTGATGGCTCTGTAGCTCTTGATTTGAATACCAGTTTCACATAACTGCTGTCAGCAGCTTCTGCAAGCTCAGTGCCTCCAAGCAAATGCCCTTTTCACGTGAGAAGTCTGTTCAGCTCTGCTGAATGCAGGCATTAGATGTGGTGTGCAGCAGGTACAGCTGCTGGAGTCTTCCTCTGGGCAGCAGCATGAAACCCATGTGCTTATAAATATGCCAGATGGAATCTTTGGTATGAAGTCCCTGCTAAACCACTCCTTGCCCATAACTTAAAACCACCTCTTTCAGGGCTCTGAGGGTTTATCCCAAGAACTAATTCAACAATAGGCTTCCTTCTTCTGAAACTGACAGCACCTCACACCGTGCCTTGACTTCCAAACTTAGGTGCAGTCACATTAGTGTAACAAGCCCTGGCTCTTCTCTCTTTCCTGGCTTCTGTTTGCAAAGACTTTCATGGGTAGCTTTTGAGCATTTCTGTTCAGATCTGTATCTGGCTTCTAAGTTGTTTCCCTTACTTGGCAACACAGAATTGCCTTTAACATGTGAGAAGCTGCTATGGTACATGAACACAACTTGCCTACTGCTTGGTGAGATATTTAAAGGCTGCTAAATTGTTACTGTTCAGAACGTGTCTTACTGGTATTAATGAAATAAAAAGCTTATGGTGCCAATTAGTCATCTCTCATTTACTCAGAATTCTCTCCATCCTTATATAAAGCGCACATTAATTACAAACATCAAACCAAAAGCTATCCTCTACCCCCCACACTGCAGCACCAAGTGTAGCAAAGCGCTGGCTGGCATTTCCTGTAGCTGCTCCAGTGCATGTGGAAGCAAAGAAGGTCTAAACTGGTGGAGGTGTCTGCAGTGATGTGTCAGTGCCAGGGGAGGCTAAGCAGAGCTGAAGTTGGGCTCGCATTGCTTGGACACACTTTGACTTCAGCACTAAGATTTCATCCAGCATGGTCATGAAATTCTGAAAATCCTGGTGAGGAAGGCACAAGGAAACAGTAGGGAACAGTGTCATCAGGTTGGAGAAAAATCAGCCTATTTTTTACACTGCAGCAGAACATAAAAGCATTCTGCAGACTAGTAGATTAAATCTGCATTTCCTTAGTCACAGCCCGCACAGACAGAGGTCAGTGCCTCTAAATACCAAGGTTCACTGACTCTGGTAGTTTTATCTATTGGTGAAATTACAGCTCACATAGTGGCTTAAAAATGTGTAAAGCAGCTGTTGTCACTTTTCTACTGTGGTTAGCTTTTCAAAGGTTTGGTACCAGGACTGGTCACCCAGTTTTACCAAGTACTGAACTCTGTTCCTTGGACAACTCTCAGGTTGTATTTATCACGAAAATAAATGGTAAGTTAGGCCACTATGGATCCGACTTAACATCCCAATCTTGAGAGATGCAAGTGATTTATTTCCCATTAGGTCTTGGGGCCATGGCTGCAGGTCTGCCATGAGTAATACCAGCACTGTATCCAGCCTCAGCCCAAGGAACTCTACTTTCCATAGCCACATGGATAAAAACCAGTATGGAACTGTGATTAAAACTGAAATGGATTTTTAATCCTTTTTTAAGTAGGGCTTGTATTAATAAGGGAGCACTTGGAAGTGCTCTGCTCTCCAGCTGAGAGTAGTTTGGTGCCTTTGTTCACAGGTCTGTGCCTGAGAAGCTGGGAGGTGTCAGCATTCCCAGGGCTGGGAAATTCAGCTGCTGTGTATGAAAATCAATCATGCAAAAGCCTATTTGGCAGTACTCCAGCTGTATCTCCTGCACTGTATCTCTGTCCTGCAGGGAAATCGGGACAGTGATGAAGACTAGCCCAGCTGCTGTGGCATATTTTACTTAAGCACTTTAAATATTGCTTTGTTCATTGTGTGGCTGGTCTTGGCAGGAGTTTCTCCTGTGGCCAAAGTTTCATGGGGAAGTTAAAACCATCCAAAAATGGAAGGAGAGAAGCTGATGCATGAAGCCCAAGCACATTTCATTACCCAAAAAATGTCATGCTGTGAAATAAAACTACAGGGTATGTTATTCACACACTGCTGAGAGGTCTGGCAAGCTTGTGAAAATTCTGCTAGCCAGAAATTAACTGCTTGCTGCAAGGGGCAAATAAATTTGGGAGGAGAGCTGGTGTGCAATGAGGAGACTTATGAAGAACATTATCAGAAGATTAGAAAAGATGAAATATAGCTTTGTTTCACTGAACTGTCTGCCACAAAACTAATACAGTTTATGTCTCTTGTGCTGCTTTGTGAACTGTATGTTACCTGTAAAACAGCATATGCAGCTTGAAATCACAGTAAATAAGCCACATGGTGGCTTCACTCCGAAGTCCCTGAGGGAAGAGTCCCTGTACTTCAGATCTGAACTGTGATAGGAATTGAAATGGTTTGATAATGCAATGCAGCAATGGAGCTTGGCTTTACAGAGAAGGTGAGGGAAATGGGAAAGCAGGAGTTCTCACTGGAAAATGTCCACAGTCTGTATTTTCAAATAGCTGTGACATGCATCTGTTGGCATGCAGGAGAAACAGAGAACTGGGATTGCCTAGCTAGCAGTGGGGCCATGCAGGTGACAGTTTTTAGGTTTAGGGTACACTACTGTCATCTGAGGCAAAGACAAGCCAAGAAACACTTGAGTAACTGAAGCCAAGAGCATGTGAGGCACAAGCCACTGTGGTCAGAACACTGAAGCAAGTGAGGCCTGGGTTGTTGGTACAGCTGCGGTGTGATAGGCAGAGGGTCCCAGAGGGAAAAGCCAAAATGCCATCACCAGTCTCCTGCCCCAGGGGTATGCTCTGTTCTGTGGTATTGGCTTACTTGTTCCAGCCTGCAAGAACTAGAACATCCCAGGAACAGATGGCCTGTCTGCTACAGTCTGGCCTCGTGATGTGATATAAGGGGCGGCTCTCTTATCAGAGATGAGCTTCACGGCTGGCCCACCCGTCTCCTGCTCCCCAAGGGCCTATCAGGGTGGAGACTGGCAGACACAACAGACAAATGAGAGACCTCTCTCAGGGCTAAGACAGGCCTTGGAGAAGGGGTTGAACTGACAAGGAACATCATATCACCAATTCAAGATAATAATCGCTAAGATTAATTTATGGAGGTTCAACGGGCACCAACACCATCATCTGAAACACTTACCATTGCTGACATTTGATTCATCAAGCACTCCTCCTTGAAGCACAGGCATGCCATTTCATCCAGCTGCTGCCGATGAGCACGAATTACAGTCTGTCTGATTTTAACAAAAAACAGACACTGGTTATACAGCCTGTAGTGTAATCACTGCTTGTAATCACAGCTGGCCTCAATAAACCTTCAAGAAAGAGGAACACACCCCAGAGGAAGCCTTGCTGTCCTGTGTCCCTGGCACTCAGGAGGGGCACACCAGTGCTCTGTGAAGCGCAGTGGACTGCACTGGTTAGGGCTTCAGGATAAACTGGGTGACTGAGGGCTGCTCACAGAGGAATGACCACAGCCCTTCCTTAGCACAGGCAGCACACAACTGCTTTTCACTGTAGGAGAATCAAGGAGCACAACAATCATCTAATTAATTGGTGAAATGGCTTATAACCATGAGTCTGTAAGTAATTTCAGTGAGAAACTGGCTGAGCAGGAAAGCAGTGGTGCTCTTGATTCCTCTGAGCAAGTTTCACTCACCAACAATGTATCATCAGTCAAGGGAATGCAGTCCCGTCCCTGAGAGCTGACAATGGCAGCTCAGAGTACTCAGAAGCTTTATATTTACATGTTCAGTGACTGCCCAGCTGCTCTAGCAGCTTTTCTTTTCATTGATGGAACAGCTATAACCTCATTCTTGATGGAAGATTTTGATATATTTTAGGTACTTTACAGCTTATAGTAAGTCAATTAATTACTGAGAACTGCAGTTTGTATTATAGTATTTATTCCTCTAGCATAATCCTAGAAACTCTAATAGAATAATTGCCTTCCTGTAAAATTTTAAAATATCACTAAATAACAAGCAACCATATATTTTTAAGATAATTACTATAAATTATGATTAATCTTATAATTATTTAATAGAACAATTAACTACTGGTTTTTGATGTACATATGAGTATGACATACAAATAAAGGCAAATGTATCACGTGTCCAGAATTTCTAAGATTCACTACAAGTTTCATGATGAACAAGACTTACTGTGCCTTTTCTAGGGCTTCCCTCTGCAATTTCCCCATCTCTGATGCAGCACTTGGAGAGCTGCTGCTGGATATGTGTGAGGAGCACTTTGCATTTGCTACTGGCTTGTTATCTTTGGTTGCAAATCCTTCATCTGAAGCAAAAGTCTCTTGTGTAAAAAGACTCTGGTTTAACTTGTTTTTTAGCAACTCTGTTTCCTCATTGCCAAATGATGACTTGGCAAGGTCTTCAGAATGGGTGAGGTCCTCATTCCTCAGTCTTGGCTTGGGCTGCAACAGCAGGCTGCTCTCTTGACAGAGGGACTGGGCTGCGTAGCTCTTTTCAGGTATTTCAGCATTTATTTCCTCAGCACAGGACCCTCGTCTTGAGTTAAATTTCTCTGCATTACAAGCATTGTTTTGCTGGTTAACATCAGCAGCACACCATCTGCCTCCTGTGTGTTCTTTGCAGGGGGAATCAGTGCAAAGCCCCCCACCCTCTCTCTCTGGCCTGGGGACTGCAGATCCAGCTGTGGATCCAGCTGCAGATGTTTTTGTCGGGTCATGTCCAACAAACAAACTGCACCGGGCTCCCTGCTTGGATGAATCCAATCTCAGGTGGCAGCAGCACGGCTTCACACGGCCGCAGGCATGTGGAAGCCGTTTGTGTGCGGTTTGAGGGGAGTCCAGCAGGGCACAGAGCCTTCCCCCGAGGCAGGTCTGCTCCCCCAGTTCCAGCATGCTGTCAGTCAGAGATCTGCTCCTGGTGCACTGCCAGCCCTTGTCGTCAAACCTGCTCTGGGTGTCACTGTCTGGCACCTGCTTCTCGCGGAGAGGCTTTTCCTGGTTGGAAGATGCTTTCTCTGTTCTAGATGTGTCCTCGCCATCAAGAGGGGACACCAGGAGAGGGGCCATAAATTCGGAGGTGAATTCTGAGGAAGAACTGGAAGAAATACAGTGGCTATCTCCAGTTTTTTGAGCTTTCCATTTTACACCTCCTGCAAGGGCAGCCTTTTTGTCCAAAGTGGATTCTTCCTTCTCCTCATGCTGGAGATCAATCTCTTTGATCTCTGGAGTTCCCGATTTCAATACAGAAGATACATATGGGTTTGAAGCATCCTTTTCTGGAGTTAAGGTGGCTTCACTGGAGTAAACAAGACATCTGTGTTTGGACTTGTACTCTTTGTGATCAGCTAGGAAATCCTTGCCATTTCTCCAGCTGCAAGCAGGATCTTCCTGCAGACAGTAAGGTTTTTCTGCAGTATTGCTTGGAGAGGATTCAACAGCTAAGTCATAGCTCCAGTCTGCAGGAGTATTGCTGCAGCCTGCATTTTTAATGGATTCCTCTGCCTTTGGGCTACCCTCACTACAATCCCAGCTGTCATCTAATCCATGATCTTGCATGGATATTGCATACTTAAAAAATAAATCCTGTCGCTTTGGGCATTTTTGCTCTTCTTTGGTTCCTTGTTCTCTTTCATGAAGGAAAAATGAATGTTGACTGCATTTGTTGGTATTTCCTCTTTTCACACTCTTTTGACTACAAATAGGTGAGAAGGAATCTTCACTGAAATCACTGTCATCCAGATCTTCCAGCTGTATCCCCTCTTTGCTCTGCACTTCAGTTGGAGTAAGGCTCAGCTCCTGCTTCACTTGAATCTCCTCAGGCTTGTATTGCATTATGAACCTCTCAAGGGGTTGATAGTTCAATTTTTGCTTTAGAATAGGGGGCTGCTGAAACTGCTGGTGATAAAGACGTAAATGCTCTTCTCTTTCCTTCTGAAAGGGAGGCAAATATGTCCAGGGTTCAACAGGCTGTTTAGGGAAAGTATTTCCCCATTCCTGTTCACTGTCAGAGGACAGATTTCCATCTCCAAAGGAACTATCATCTCTAGGAACAAGCTGTTTCTGAACAGGTTGTACTGTCTGGACTTTCAGGCACTGGACAGGTGTTCTGTTTTGCATATACTTGTCTTGCTGGTCACTCTCTTTTGTTTTTGCAATGGGAATGAAATCCTTCACCTTTTCAGAGTGGGAGGATAGATTATAATTTTTCTTCTTCGGGGGATGTGTTATCCGTAGGATTCCCTTAACTGGGGTGGTGTGGTGGAAGCAGGGAGTGCTGTTATTTCTTTTGTAGGTATGTTCTTTGCCAGTTCCCTTGGGAGTAGAGGTAAGAGGGACACGAGGTGGCTGGAGTGCTGCAGGATATGCCTTTGGTTTTGTAGCACCTGAGGGACGCTGTAGGCCTAGCTTTGCTTTCTTTGGAGAGATCTTTTCCCCTGGTGGCAAAGAGGGAGTGCTTTGGACACATTTTGGAGATACATTTCCAGCTCTGCGACGTCTTTTTGTGACAGGAGTAGAACATCTAATCCCTTTCTTCAGCTCTTTGACCCTGTAAAAAACAAAAGGCTAGATTTAGAAGATGTCATGCTTTCAGATAAATAAGAGCATCTTCAGAACAATTCTACACTTCCACATTCTAAGACTAAATATTGAATTCAACATCATGGGTTTTTTCTGCCTTGGATTCTCACAGGTATCAAAACCCCTCTGCCAAAATGCCTGGACTTTTGGAAAAATCTATAGCATACTTTTTAAGTGCTTCCTGAGCAGTGCATAACAGGTCAAGTGAATGGAAATGGCCTCAGTTTCAGTGCAAGGGAGTGGCATTTCCACATGTTATACTGCAGCAGAACAAGCTGGTATTCTTCACAGCACATCACAGAGTCCCACAAGGCTCAAAGTAGGACTTTTGGAGTAGTTGCAGGGGGGCTCCTTAGCTCAGGTGATGTGCACAGGGCTACACTGCTCCTGAATCAGACTCAGCAGTGCAACTGTGAAGAGCTGATTAACTGGTATCATCCTTTCCCCTACCACCCTGACCCTCAGCTGTCCCCTTTGCTCCTCTTGCCCCTCAAGTTATCTCTTGTCCTTTTAAGAACAGCATTGCACAGCCTCTAATTTACTTCTTGTTCTGTAGGAGGGAGGGTGAAGGACTTGCACACATTCTAAGTAGAATCACAGTACAAAAATAAACCAAAACTTTTGATTACCAAGGTCAGTTATCTGGCAGTTACAGAGCACACAGTAATATTATCATCACTGAAAGTGATCATCAGAAAGTACTTACAAGACCCCAAAAAATTTAAGACAAAATACAAGTGTTGGAATAGGTAACGATTTTATAGCCTTGTAAAGATTCTGTTTATTGCCTAAGTCAACATCTTCAATACAACTAAAATAAAATGCAACGGCAAACATCACGCATGACTTTTTACTTTGTGATTTTTATCCTGGCAAGACTGAGTTTCACCTCCTACCTGTCAGCATATCGCAGAGTGTTCAGGGTATGCTCTGTAGCTATGTGGCTCGGTGAAACATTGGCTATCATACATGTCTTGGAATTGCCAATGAAAGAGTCCTTTAGCACCTAGGGTTCAAAGGTTAAAAAAAATGGGTTCTTAGCAGTTCATGTCCCTTGCACATCTTATAAATTAGTAACGTCTACAGAAGAAATTCAACATGAGGTACTGTATTTTTTTTTAATAATTGTAGTCCTCTTGTCTCCGTTTTTCTTGCCTTTATTTGTTTACAGCTTAAAATGAATACAGGTATTAATAAGGGCTCTAAACAAGCCCTTGTTCCAGATGCCTCAAGGGTGCCAATATGGTTTGAGGAATAAAGCAGATGTTATAGCTGAAGTCAAGAAATATTGATGAAAGGTCCCAGGACAGTAACTGAATAGAGAAAATGCAAGATTGGTTTCAGACTAGGGGGAGATGGATGGTAACTCTGTATGAGTCTGGAAGGTGGCGTCGGGCGGGTTGTTTGGTTTCAGCTTTTGGCTTTTTTCTTTTCCCATGCCAGTCCCCCCTGTTGGCTGGAGGAAATTGGCAGATGGCTTTAATTCTGTGATTACCTTTAAAATTAAAATTTACAAAAACTGTGCATTTCCTCTTTTCCTCAAGAGAAGAAGCAGTTACTGAGCTATGCCATCCATTTATTTATTGATTGATTTGATTTTTTGCTTATTTTAGTAATCAGCAGGGAACCTCTCCTTTTGCCTTTTTACTCATTCTACCTGAGTTAATTTGCTTTGCCGGAAAGGAGTATGCGTGTGTTCCTGATCCAACGCCCGAATGCATTCCTTTAGCTACCAAAAGAGAGAAAAAACAGAAGGGAAAAATAGATCAGTCATGCACTGAACTGAAGGAACTGAACTGCATGAAACCAAACCTACCCAGATCCTGTGTTATCGTTGACTCCTACTATGTGTTGTCCCTTGCAAGGTCAATTTGTGCCCTGCCTGATGGCTCTGTGGGCTACACCAAATGCTGGGAGCTGGGTAAGCACATGCATTTGACACACACAGAGCTCCACAGAGCTGCTGCCTGCACCACACCTAGCTAGTCTGTAGCCTAGACTATGCTGCAGCTACATCTCTTTCTTTCTTTCAGGGACAGCAAATTACAGTATTGTCATGGTGATACCGCCATCAAGAATTTACAGCCTTTCTACATTCTATACTCCCACTGAAAATGACACTTATTTCTCACTTTTACAGCATTTTATTAAAAACTACACCTGTAACAAGTAAGTTATCAAATTATTATAATTCTTTAGTCTGGCTCTCATAGTTGCAGTGTCTGAAAGTCTACCACTTGAAAACAACATGAATATTCAGACCAGCAGCAGACTTCAAATCTCATGGGTGAAGAGACTGTTATGAGCATTGAGGCCAGAGCTAGGTTTTACAGGCTGCAGGTTATGAAGATATATCCAAAGATGTTTTTTATATTTAATTCAGTCATTACTTGTAGACTGCCCAGGTATTTTAATTTCATACAATATCAAAAATGTATAGACTCTGATTTTATAATTTCTTTTAAAAGAGTTTCATGGGCTTTCACACACTCAGGATTCTCAGGAATCACCGAATTGTTTAGGCTGGAAAGGACCTTCAAGATCAGACTTCTTTCTATTCAGGTCCCACCTCCCTGTGACACTCAAGTTATTCACCAGTAAGTACTCAAGAAAGCATGCAGTACAGAAACACATTCACTTCACAGGCTACTTCCCAGCACAAATACTAATATTCCAATGCAGGAAGAGCCTCTGTGCAAAAGAGCATCTACATTCCCAAAGCAGAGCAAGCCATCTCCTATTTACAGCACACTAAGAGGTACAGTTGTATGCACTGACTTCTGGCTCATACCCAGGAACCTGTATCACCTTCAGCCTCACTTAGAGAAGCCCCCAGTCACCACTGAGCTTCCCTTTTTTGCATTAAAGGAGGTGCAAGGCTTTCTGAAGCATTTACACTTACAGGCACTTCTGCTTTATCTTAGATGGCATTTTCTGCTCCTTTGCCCTCTTTGTCTGACTGTGGACACATAAACACAGTTTGCCTCAGGATTACATTTCTTCCTGTTTATTCCTCCCCACACAATAATTGCTAGTTTTATGCTTGCAAGTCCTTTATTCCTTATTTGAAATAGAAGCCTGAGTTTAAGTGGTAAAAATAACAGGCAGGAACAGATGTGCTTTTATGAAACAAACATGGCAATTCCAAGCCAGTGTTCTTTAGAAGGGACAAAACCTTCTATATAAAATATGGGACACTTATTATACTACACCTAACATTCTCTATGCTGTGTTTATCTGGTTGGCAGTAAGAATGGATTAAAAATACTTAATTTTTATAAGGATATCTCTTCCTTCTTAAATAGTTTTTCAATCATGAGACAAATTAAACTGAACATACTTAGTACCTTGGTTATTTTTTCCTCTCCATGGAACTCATACATACATTATTCTGTGGTTCATATTTTATCATAAAACACATGCTAGTAATTAAATACAAAACCTTCCCCAGACATAATAGTAGCTTACTGCCAAAAGACTTTGGTTTATTTCTGCTCCTTCCATTTTTGTTTGTCGATCCGAGTCTTTGGCATCAGCTGCCCTTTCACTGCCAGCCAAGTCAATGAATGATATCCTAGAAAAAAACAATGTTGCATTTTATCCTAGGGACTTTTTTCCCCCTCTTTTTTTCTTTATTAAACCACCAGGCTGCTACACATGGCATCAGAAGAGTGATTAGAAATGACTGCTTTTGAGCAACAAGAAACATCCACTGGAAATGTGAGACCACAACAAGCATGGCAACAGGAACAGTGCCAGAGCATCTTAACATTAAATAATAGAAAGTGTAGTTAGATGTGATGACAGTGCTCCACAGTTTAGTGGGTAAGCTGTGTAAAGTGCAACACATTCATCTCTCCAGATAATCACAGTGTTTGTAGCTTCCTAAGAGCACAGTTAAAAGAAATTGTAAGTTTCTTGATCTCTCCTTCCAGGTAAAACAGCCAATTGCCATGGCAAATGGGAATTTGGGACAATAGGAACAGAAATTTCTAGTGTAGCAAGTAATACACTGAGCTTTCAGTGATCCCTGTTGTTTCTTTCCACAAAACTCCATTATTCCCCTTCACACTCTCTAGCTCCGGGTGCCAGCTGCTATACTGACTGCTGCACTGTATCTTTGTCTTTGTCCTTCCTCTTTTTCTGCAACAGCCCTGACTCCTTTTATAGGCACATGTTGGCACTCTTTCCTCAGTTCAGCTCCAGCTCCCTTTCAGACACACAAAACCTCCCCAGTCCAGATGCCACACCTACATAACCTCTATACTTTTATTCCTAAGCCTGCCTGTTCTGTCTTTTCCTCTCTTCAGTGTTTGTGGCTCTCCCATTTTGCCTCGTTGTAACACATTAATATTGTGTTTCGTCGGATTTGTAATCATGTGGTTTGTCCTTGCTCAGCTGTAACCCAACTCTGTTCCCCGCCCACTTTATCCCTGATTACCTAGTGTCTTGTCCCTGCCTCTGGGCCCTGCTCCCTGGGGAAAAAGCCCCCGCACGGCCGGGGCCTAGGGCTCTCAGGCGCCGGCGAGCCAGCGGGAAGATCTCCAGCCAAGCAAAGCGGGACTCGAGAATAAAAGCTGTTATATCCCACCCGGTGAGAGAGAGCAGAGTATTTCTCTTTTGCCATCCGCGGTCGTCTAGTCTCATATAGAAATACAACACCTCGTGTTCAAAATTACATCCTGAGAAAGAAGACTGTGAGTTAGCTAATGGAAGGTTGTGTCAGCGGGATTTTGTGACACTCGGCAGTAGTGCAGGTGCACAGACTTTCTTCCTCAGACCTATTTCTTGAGGTTGTTCAGTCTGGAGAAAAGATGACTGAGAAGCGGCACAATTAATTTTTCAATACATAAAATGGATGCCACAAGAGTAAGTAAACTGCTCTTTCTGTCTGCTGCAGATAGCATCAGAGTCACACATTCAAATTATCAGGGAGGTTTATGGAGGTACTCTGATTCTTCTGGCCAAAGGCAAACATCTGTCATGGAATCATCTACACCTGGACTAGTCATCCCACATCCCACTCCCTTTGTAGTCAATTACAGGACAGAAATGCCTTGAGGGGCAAATGCATATGACCTAATTACTCTGCAGGCATTCCAGAAGTAACAATTTCATTCTACTGACTTCAAAGATGATGAGTTCACGTGTGGATATGTGGACATGTCCACTGCAAGCATCTACCTTTAGCCAAATTAAATACTGAAGATGAGAGGATGGATTTGATTGCCTAACTCCTTCACTGGAAATTTGTACAAACAATTTTGACAAAGCTCTCACAGATGTGCCTAAAACATTCTCCTTGAAAAATGACAAAGGACTGTGGAACTTCTCAAAGTCCATTTTAACCCTATCTTCTACTTTAACTCACACTTCTGCACTAACACCTCCTCTTTGTCTCTTGGATGTGCCTGGGCTTGATATCAGCACTGAGCACTTTTGCTTCTGGTCTTACCTTCCAAATCCCCTGCTGGCTGTGTCTTTAATTTGAATTTGGATGATGGCATGAGACCGAGAGGAATCTGAGTTGACTCCAGTAGCTCCTGTGCTACGTTCTTTTCCTCCCTTCAAAATCACCTTCAAAATAAGGGGGACAAAATCCAAGTAAATTTTAAATAAAAGCACAATCTCTCAGAAAGAGATGTTGCCCTCATAAGATGAGGAAACATTGTGAGGAAGGGTTCATTACAGCCTTAAAATTTGGTGCAAGGCAGTGGAGGTAGACTAGATCCCTTCCAATTTCTTTCAGAGCTTTGTGCATGAACTTGCTTGTAGCTACACTACAAAGCTTATAGGGCACACTGCAGGTAAGAATCACACATGCACTTATATTTGCAAAATACCCAAATTATAAAATTAAATTCTTTCTTATATAGCTGGCATGCTTTTGTAGTACTATAGACACAATGTAAGAGACTCATGAGATTGACCATTTGTTGAGTTCTTATAAAATTTCACTTTCTCTTGTAGTAGATGAGTACAGTTATCCAGAAAGTCAAACTAAAAGTTATGAATTGCCAAAACCTTTCTAAATTTAAAAAAAAGTTATGCCAGAGTAATGAACAAAGTTAAAAGTTTAATTATAAAGATTAATTATACTCAATACAACAATAAAATAAGAAAACAAGGAAGGAAGGCAGGACAAAGGCTCCTTCAAGACACAAATCTGGGTAATTCTTTTTTGAAAACTGTAAAAGACTGTTGCAGAAAGTCGAGCATTGACTGCAGCAGGGTGTTCATAGAACAGTCACTAATTCCTGGTTGCAAGAACAAATTAAAATATTGCCCAGCAAAATCAATACATTCTCAGCTGATAGATATGAAATATTCATGTTTTTCAGTGGCCAGTTCTCAGTGAGCAACATAACCAACCACTGCAGCTTCTGAGCTTTATTATCAGCGCAGATAATTTCTCAATCAAAGCCAAAATCAATGAGTAGTGAATAACCAGGGATGCATTTGTAGCTCTTTCCATATATCTGTTGCAGAATACTCAGAAGTTCTGAGTCAAGCCAGTGACATTTCTGTTTTCAAAAGGGCCTGTGAACAATCTAATATTTTCCCCCAAGATACCTGTAAGAATTAAGCAATTTAATAGCTCTTCTGTGTATGGAATGTGATAATACCAAGGGACTGTAAATCAGCCATATAGTAAATTTGCACTCCTAGAAGCATCACCAGCTTGTCCTTAAGCTTGGAGTTAATGGGAAGATGAGCAATTAAATTAAGTACAATATAAGTAGACAATACTATGACAATTTTAATGAGTCAGTTACAATATCAGGCACTTGTAATTGACACTTCCTTACAAAAAAAAAAATTAAATTATGCAAAGTCAGGTTAAATAGAAAGTAGATTTAATCAGCTTGCTAGTTGCAGAAAATAGAAAATTTGCCAGTGTCCTCTTAGGGCTCAGCCAGGTAGGGAAGGAAAACTGAAGCCTTGTTCATACTGAGTGTCAGCAACGGTTTAAAGATCTTAATTTTACTTGGCTGTTATCATGCACACACGTAAGCAATATTTTAATCCTAATTCAGATAAATATCTCAATCTAAAGTATTTTCTGTTTCTAATAATTTTCAAATTTATATATTCTGTGCCAAAACTATGTATCTTTTATATACAAAGATCTAAGTTCAAAGAACCCCAAGATACCACACTGAGAGAAAATACATATCCAGCTTTCAAAGTCCCTTACTGGGACAATATTTAACTTCTGGAATTGTTCCCTAAGGAATGGCAGCAGAAGCGACAGCTGTGAGTCAACTGTTTGCATGTGGCTAACACAAGAAACAGCTTAATAAATAAAAGTACTTTTAATAGAGAGCCTTGGTGCTCTGCTGTGTTTGCCAGTTTCAGGGCTTTAAACAGGAACATGCACTTGTGCTACACAGTAAATAATCTCTGTAAGTGACACACCTCACAAATCAGCAAATCAGGCTGCAGAAGACAAAGAACAAATCCCAAACATTACCTCCAAGAGCTGATCTACAGAATCCACCTGAACCTCCCGCAGTCCAACTATCTGAACAATGTGCTTGCCATCCTCTCTTGCAAAGAGTCTGAAAAGAGAACAGCGCAGAAAGGAGATATCTGAAATCTCAGAGAGCAGCTATGAAAACACATGTCTATGCTGTGACACTGAGAAAAAGCAATCAAGGCTACTGACAGGGGAGAGGCCCTGCTGTCACTCACTTATTTTCAGAGCTGAAGAGGTACTTAATTTATAACAAGTACCAATACCACTGGCAGTTCCATGCTAGAGACACTACCAGTGCATTTCTGCTACTTCAAGAATATAATAAAGCAGGGAAGTAAATAACCACATTTACATTTTAGAGTTCCTACATTTTAGAGTTTAAACTACATCTCAGACTCCTGTAAGTCTTCATCAGACTGTAAATTTTGCTCTGTTCATATTCTAAGGGTTTTTGCAAAGGATTTGAAAACAGCTCCTACAGCCTTAGAGTCCTATTTCAGCATCACCTCCAGAGGTTTGCTGGGTTGAGCAGGGTGAAGGCACCCAGGGAGAAGGTGAGCAGGCTCTAGAGTCAAGCATTGTAGGAGATCAAAAGGATCTTCAGAAACTGGAGGGCTCTTGTCAAAGAGCCATATCCCCACTGGCACAGCAGGAGGGACAGAGAGAATTCATGCTTGACCAGGGAAAGACAGGGACTGCACAATTGTTGACATATGACAGGCTGTCCAGAGAAGTTGTGGATGTCCCATCCATGCCTGAAAACATTCAAGGCCAGATTGGATGGGGCTCTGAGCCACCTGGTCTAGTGGAAGTTGTCCCTGCCCTGGGCAGCAGGGGATGATCTTTATGGTTCCCTCTCTATGATTCTAAGACAGGATCTTCTGGCCACAAGGATCTGGTTTCTCTACCTATGGCTGTTCAACTGTTATCTTATTACAGCATAAGCAAGAACCCGAGATTGTATCTCAAACATAAGTCCTTAGTTTCCACCCAAACAATAAACCAGGAATCTCTATCAATGTCACAGTATCTACTGTCAGATCTTGCATTCCTCCCTAACCCGGTCCTACAAACAACCCTAATTAAGTACATAATATGTGCTATAAATGCTAGTATATTAAATGTAATCACATGAAAACAGTAACTGATTTCCAAACAGTAACCAACTGATTCACAGCCACAGGCTTATAGTAAATCATGATTTTATTTAAATACCTTTTCCTTCCATTTAGCAGGTCATAAAGCTGTCCGCAGTAGATCTCATAAAAACTGATGAGAACAATAAGATCTTTCCTGGATGGTGACTCTTCCAGGCGCCTAAAGATGTCCTTGGCAGCCAGGGAATAGAGTCCTGGGTTCCGGTGATTCCCTATCATGGTGTAAGTCTTACCTGCACCAGTCTGCCCATATGCAAAGCAAGTTGCATTGCCTCTGTGAAGACAGCAGATGGGTTTAGTGCCACACCTGATTCATTCGTGTCTATTAAATAATATTCTGCAATGATGGTATCTATCTATAGTGGCCCCTTAGCAATGAGGTTTGGTCTGCTACCCTCTCTAGGAAACTACAAAACGCTTAATAATGACTTCCAAGTATACCCTACAGAGACCTGATGTGGCACAAAGTGCTGGCTCTCTTCCTTTCTTTTCCTTTCCCTGCCTCCCTTAAAAAAAAGACTTTGTACCTGGCTCAGGACTCCTGGCAGAGGAATGAGTAAAAATGTAGGGCTGCAGTAATCACAGTAAACAATTTCTTGCCAGTGTGGGTTGCAGATTGGCCTCACCATTGTGTCAGATTTAAACAAATGCCAGCAGGAGGAATGGAAAAGTAAGGGGAAAGCTGGGAAAAAAATAGCATCATCTCTACCAGTGGCATTACTGGATTAATTAATTAATGTGAATTGTGGCTTTAATGATTATTATACAGCAAGGTACAAGGCTCATTCTCCTTTTTCACTTTCCTTTTCTCAAGAGCATGATAGTCTCTCTCTGTTGATGACACTTGGAGACTTTCAGTCTCCAGAATACTCCGTTTTGTCAACAGAATACTCCATTTTGTTAGTTTTCAGCATGGATACGTACTATTTTTCTTCAAAGACTCAAAATGTAATTATATTCAAGTATATATTCAAAATATATATATAACCTCTCATAGAAACAGGATGTCTCAGGTAAAGCCACCATCAATTTCCCATTAATCAGGAAGTATGTAATTATGATTAAACATCTAAGCAAATATAAATCAATAAAAATAATTCCCAAGGTTATTCATAATTTCTATTACTTTGAGAACTGTACAAATACATGCAAAAATATCCCTCAGTACTCTCAAGAAAGAGATAACGTTATTTCTCTACACATGAGTGTGCTCTGCCACACAGGAGCCTTTGTCAGAGTGAAGAGGAGAGTTCAAAAATCCTGGGACGCAATTTTCTTTTCTAGGCTGATCATGCTGTGTCTTTGTTGCACCTGAGTTTCAATTTAACCTTCTTCTGTAACTGAGATTTGTCACTAAGTGTGAAGAAAGTCTTCCCTGATTTATTTTTGTTAAAATTGCAATCAAAGGTATTCTGAAAGGGAGAAGGTATGTGGCAAACATGAAATAAAGGTACATTTCAAAAAAATGAAGAGCACAAAGGAAAATTCAGGCAACACATAAAATTGGAAAACAACAAGGCAAAAAACAACAAAGGTAAGTACTGATGCCCTACCCGTTAAAAATATGCTGAATAAGAGGATAAGCTGTCTTCATATACACATCCTGATTGGTACATGTCTCCCCAAAGACTTCATCAAAATAAAAAACATGCTGAAAAACAAAGATTATCTTTACATGAGAATGAATATGCTTCACTTCCCGTCCAACTCCATTCAAAGGTAAAATAAAATAGCAGAAGTTTTTCCAGTGACTTCATATGGCTTGGATTAGGTAGTGAGTGATCTAGCACACTTAGTATGCATCACGACCCACGGAGGAACACCCTAGTCAAGAGTTTCATTATAGGGGCCAAAAAAAAAAAAAAAAGGAAATAAAAATGCCTTTATTTCCCATCATTCTGAAGCATAACACAAAAAAGCCTTTTAACAAGAAAAAAAAAGCTAATTAAAGAAAACCTGTTCATGAAATGAATCAGCCTACAGATGTGTCAGACTGTAACAATAAAAAGAACTGAGAGTCAACCCTTGACTCTCTTAAAATTAATTCTCACTGGTGACTAAGTTGTGATTAATTACCTGTGTTCTTAAAAATTTTGTGACAGAGAAGAAGGAAGCTGTTCCCAAGCAAAGCTAGATTGTCTGAACTCGGAAGGGGTCAAGAAAATCAAAACTTCCCACACTCCAGATCAGATTCAAAGAAGCAAGGTCTGTGGAAATGATGCAGCATGTGTCCCACTGTAAAAGGCGGCACATGAACTGGGACTGAGAGAAATCTGGAATTTTACCAGACACTCCAAACAGTTGTTCCTAGGGCCTAGATTGTAAAAATAATACTCAGGAGAGCAAGAATGGCTTGCTGCCTCTACAAATCAGTTATGTTCCTGCTGCTGTCAGTCACAAGTGAGAATTTGAACTATGACAGCACAAAGTATTTGGGATTAAGAGCCAAAGACCAAAAGGGAACTTAATTTTCAAATGCATTTTAGAAAAAGGGAAGGGATGAGAGTGTATGTGATTCATTGAAACAGACCTACTGTGCTGAAACAGTGGAAAGGGAACTCCTCAATGAAGTACCCTGGAAAGCCATCAGCAGGCATTTCTCCTGCAGGATTGGCATGTAGCAAAGGGTTTATTTTACCACAGACAAAGAAAACTGCAAGAGACATACTTGTAGAGCTTAAAATTCTGGGCTCGTGTTTGCTGGCACAGTCTGGCATAAATCAGAAGCAACTCAAACGTAGACCACTCTGAGCTAAAAGAAAAGCCCACCAGCTAACTAAGTCCTTTTCTGTTTTCCCTCATGGAAAATTTAAGCCAAACAAGCTTTACCCTTCCATGCAAGTGACTGGCCCATAAGCACAACTTTCAGTGGAGGATGTTACCTGTAAAATGTATTGTGTAAGATCAACTGCCTCCTTCTTCTCATGGAGAAGTAGGGTTTCTTTATCTTTCACTGTGATGATATTAACTTCCCCACGTCTCACCTCCCTCAGGCAGAGAGGACGTTTTCGGACACACACTCTGATTTTTTCACTCTCTGTCCATGGAGTCTCTTTGTCGAAAGTATTGGATCTACAACAATAATGGAGGTCCACATTTTAAAATCAGGTTACAACAGAATCTAGAATATGCCTGAATTTGTTTTTATCAGAGAATGTCTCTGTCATTAATGCCTATCAAAAAACACCGTAACACACCTCTTTTTCACATGGTGCATTTTCTGATGCTTTTTCTAAAAGGACTGATGCTTCCTGTACACTTCTATTAAAAAAATAGTTGTGTTTGTACAGCTGCACTCCTGAACTTGTTGCTGGACTGACATATTTTCAGTTGTACACAAATATGAGATGGAACTGGCATAATATCAAAATTAACGTAATGAAATTTAATCTTGCTGAAATTATTTTCACTCATGATTAGTCACTTAATCATGTACAATAAAAGTTCGAATATATCTTGACAAGGAAAAGGTACAATACTTAGTTGTTTTCCTCTCATGCTGGACTTTATTCTTCCGATTATAGACTGTCCAACTGGTTACAAGTAAATGACTCAAACTGGCAAATGAGATAGTTTCACCATGTTCCTGTTCAACTCAAAAAAAAAATGAAATATTGATCTCATCCTTGTCTCCCCTTTGGTCTTTTTCCATAAAAAGATTATGTGGTTTCAGACCATAAACAAAGTTGTGCTCTCATGTTTTGGCAATTTTACTTTAGTCACCTACAGACAACTCCGAAACAAGAGATCATTTCATGTTTCATTGATTAACCTGCTGTGTACAGCATTTTGTGACTAGAATAGGCTTGAATTAATGAAAATGTATTCATTACATCTCTCCCTTCTTCAAGCTGTCTTCAGCCAAATCTGTAACGATTTTCAGCCTGGATTTGCATTTCGAATAATCAAGCCCCAACTTGCCCAAAAGCAGTGTTTCTGCCACACTGTCCAGATGCCAAAATCTCTTAGCATAATAACTGAAAACTCATATATACCAGTTGTCTAACAAATTGTAACCCACAAATCACTCAACATCTCATTAAGATCCACGGCCTTGTGATATCATTGCGTTGTGCTCCGTGATTCCCCAGAAGCAGGAGATGCAGATTTAAATCTCAAGATGTGTCTTTGAAGTCCACACATAAGTAATCTTTACTTGTCACTAGAGTCCCTTTAATTTTAGTACAGCTTTCCTGTGCAGTCCAGGATCAGGCCCTGCCTTTAGATGGAAAATTCTTTTGTTGGAAAAGAAAGGCAGTGACAACTGAAATAAGATGATTCATAAGCTAGTGTGATCTTAGGCATATCACTAGACACCAAATGTTGTCCAGCAAATTATCAGAGGCTCTGAAGTTTAATTCTTGTGCCAGAGGGGGTAGTTGGTGACCTGCAGCAAGAGCCTGCTGTGCTCTAAGAGATTGAAGCAGAAAGGATTGTACTATTTGTAGAAAAGGAAAAGGGAAAACTTAGAGACTGTTAATTGGAAAAAAGGAATAAATTATCTAGTACAGAGGCGCATTGTGTTGAGTATATTTTGTATGGGAATAGAATGCATGTTAATTTTACATGCTGAACACAAAGTTTATATTTCTTACTAACTCTTAAAATATAAATTGTATTCTATAACAAAATAGTTTTCATTACTAGGCAAAAAATCAAATGGCATGACACAGATCATCAGAAATCTGACTAAATAATAAGTCAGAGGAACCATTATGTCTTAGCAAAATCAAGTTACTTGCTGTGGGCAAGCTCAAAATAAATTGAACATATTAAAAGAGTTCTTTGTCTTTTAGCTATCTGAAACCATGTCTGTGTTTTCCAATATTTCTCATAAATGAGACTTGATAAGCCTTCACAGTGGTCAAATTACAAGGTGACATGGGAATGGATGCAATGTTAAGCATTCGTGAAACAGCAATCACAAACCTGAGTGTAATCATGCTTCTCCAAGCCTGCCTGAAATGCGCAACTCTGCAAACATGAGAAAATTAGGTTGAGGCATATCAGGAGGAGGATGCAGAAAGCCCATGGGATGAACTACAATGCTAGGCACAGAAGAATGTGCTTACAAAAGAAGAGAACAAGGAAAGAAAATGAGAACAATGAAGAACATGACTCTATTGCAGGATTAAAAATCTTTAACTTCTTTAGTTGAGCCATTAGGTTTAATAATAAATCATTTTTTAAATTTGCTAACATTATAAATCCTGTCCTTTTAGCAGCATATTGGCTTAACTTCCAGAAGAGACAGAGAATGCACCCAGGTATCAATATATATTGCAGGTTAGTGCACTTCTCCAGAAGGTGGGAATGATGTTTTTTCCAGCTAACGGGAGTTATAAACCTTTGTCTTGCATTTCACAGTTTAAGTGCTCTACTTAAACTTGTGCCACCTTAATACTTTTCCACTGTGGCAGCAGCATCTATCCCTCCAGGTTACATGCATTCTCAGTGAGAGCTGTAATTGACACCTCAACTCCATAGATCTTTCCCTGTACAAAATCTTTCCTCACAACCTTCCCAGACCAGACCTAACTTCATAAAACTACCTCTCTTCACTTCATTTAACTACCATGACTGCATTGCAACAAGCTAGATGGCGGCATTACCTGTGCAGAGGTGTATGTGCTCTGCTGCTGAATCAGGAAAAAAATATTCGGTGCTTTAAAAATGTTGCCAGGGTAGATTTACCAATGGTTCATGATAACCACAGCCCCTCTAGTACTAAACACTGAGAAAAGAATGGAAGCTTCAGATCAGATGCCTAAGGAGCAGCTGCAAGGCGTCCCTCTCACCACCAGGTCTGTAACCCTTCCCAGCTGTATTAATTCTGTTTCCTTTTAAAGCTTCAGTTCAGAAATTTCTTTATAAACAAATATAGACATCACAGCCTGTATCATTTTTAGCAGGAAAAGCTTGACACATTTAATAGGCAGTGCCCTATTTTGGAAAAATAATATTTTAAGAGATAGTCCTACGGAAAGAAAAAGATTGGTTCAAATACCAAGAAAACAAAGCCTTAAACTCTGAAAGACAATAAAGATTATTCTTAGACAACCTTGGTGAGTAGCAACTGGTCAAATTCAGTTGATTCCTTCTATTAGACTTGGAGAGTTGAAAATGCTTATTAATATCTCCCTTGTCTGTAAGACTTTGCATTGCTCTGTAGTGCATTGTAGTGTTTGGATTATTTATTTGGAGGTGAGGAAGACAGATTCTGCTCCATAATTAAGAAACTATTAATTATGACTAACCTGAAGTATTAGCAAAATAAAGGTGAGTGGTTATTACCTGATACAGGAATGAGGTAGTCCATAATTATACCCTGAAATATGATTTACTCTTTGTATAATAGGAACTTCAGAATCCCCCAGGAGAGGAGCAATATCATCAGAAACTGTTGGACAGCTGAGGTCGTTTTCTGTACCTATTCCAGGAATATTTAGGTCTCTTCTAGTTAATCTGATTGGCTCTGAATCGTGTGGTGGAATGTGTCCCAGCATTTCCCCTACACTGTTCTTCTCTTCATTGGCACTGAAATCAGGTGAATTATACAATTCATGTTCAGAGTCTTCAGCTGTTCCATCATTTTCTTCACAGAAGGACTCGAAATGCAGCTGTCTACGGGGTCCTGACCTGGTCACCTGAGGTGGAATGAAAAGGCCAAGTGGTTGAAAATCTTGCTTGCTTAAGTCTGAAATACCGTCCTGTTGCATAATTTTGATTATTCTAATGAGCTGAAGAAGACGCTTGCGGTCATTTATGTCATGGATCCCCAGTTTGGTGTAATCTTCCATGGAAACGTTGGCAAGCTCATCAATTTTCTGAAGACCAAAGGCAGCAAAGTGAGGATAGTATTTTTCAAGTTCTGCTTCACAAAGGCATTCATAAAGGCATGATGCCATCTTCAACCTAGAGCCTACAAGAAATCAAACAAAATAAGCATTAGAATCATATGAAACATCACATCTGACAAAGTTACTAATGAAGAAACGGCACGTTTTCTGATGTCATTACTTGCAGTTAGGGTAGAGGCTTGTTTAACCCCAAGTTTACCATACAGTAGACTGACAAACGCTACAGAAAATAGCAATAACAACAATAAACTAAAACATGAAACAAATATTTTATCCATTAAACTATATTTTAAAATTATATGCAATACACAAGATGTAAATGCACAAGGCTATATTACTTACTGCTACAGAGTTCCTACATGCCTGATGTCTACTTGATGAGTGCCACATCTACTGAAACCCTGTCCTCAAGATATAGAATGTAAAATGCCTAATTTTAGACACTCAATTTAATATCAAGGCATGTGGTCTAACATGGTTCAGCCACCCCTGGTTAACTAACCACAGGAGAAAAATTGCACTTGCCTTCACCTCAAGCTGCCTAATTAAGACCATTCATTTTACAGATGAACTATAGCAAAGCTGTAGTTTTGTTGTGTTAACTTTCTCTTTTATGTCATGAATCTTGTGAGCATTTCTGAGTCTCCTTGACAGAAAAACCAAAACAACAATTCTGCAAAATCTGAAAGACAGCTTTTCTCTAAATCTATATATGCCACTGGAATGCCAGACTTGCATTCTTGGGAAACCAAAAAGAAACATGAACCACTGAAAAGTATGCCCCAAATCCCTCAAGTTCTTCACTTATGTCTTACTGGCAATGCATAGTGCAGCTGTCTGTATCCCAAAGGATTAATATCTACAGATATTTTTACTTGTTCCATAAAACATAAAAATGACAGCACTTCAATTATCTGTTACCCACTGCCTTCTCATATCTCTGTTCAGTCTAGGACCTTAACAAAGACTGCTCTTACTCATGTTTGGAGTTCACAATAAGACTCAACAAAAACAAATTATTTAAGTTTTCCTCCCTGTAGTTCAGGGTAGATTCTTTGTGAGGATTTTCAAGGCTTTCTGCAGTAACATTATAGAAGAAAATAAGGTCATCCCCAAATTTGAGTCCATGTAATTAATTAATACATTATGTTGAAGTAATAACAACAATAAAATCATATGGATTAATATATGAAGTGCTGACTGTGTAAGATATTACAGAGACCAAAACGTGCAGTAGAGAACATCTAAAATGACTTAGAATCTGCTTTAGGTAAAATTATAAGATTCAACAACAACAAACTCCAAGACCGAAAAATTCCCATGGAAGTGAATTTATTTAACGTGTAGGCAACATGATTCTGAATCCTGAGGTAAAGTTAGAGTCACTGCTGAGGCTGCTAGATCCTGGGAGGGGGAAATCAAAACTGACAAGAGAGGACAGCAAATCCAGAGACCAGGGAGACGAAATACCATATGTGTGCTCAAGCATTCACCACTTGCCAACTTCTATAACATATAAAAACACACAGGAACCTGAGACTCCATTTAAAGAATTACATTCTGGAAAAATTCCCTTTCTTACATAAGGTAGGTTTAAATGTAAAACCAGTACAGGTGCTGTGCAACTCTCTGTATGCACTGCCATGGGAAACTTCTGTTTGATGAAAGGAGCAGCTAGAACCCATGGCCAAGACACCAATCTAAGAAGTGTTGAGAATCTATTAAAGACAAAAGTAATCCAATAAATTTATTTTGTCTACTCTCCATCTATATCCTAGATTACAGCTACATCTTTATACATCCTTGAATTAATTACAAAGTGTCCAAAGACCCTAATTCAGTGCCAGCCTCTGTTCCAATCATAATGGTGAACACAGGAGAGAGAAAAAAGAATAAAAACAGAAACAATGGAGACCCTTTCTAAAAAAAAAAAAAAACAGCAGACAAGGGGAGAAAATAATGGATTTGAAGGTCAAGGTTCTAATTAAAAATGAAACAAAATATATTTAAATAGCTAGAAATAACAGGTTGTTATTATACAGAGTGACAAGTCAGAAGAATTCTCAGCATTAGGAAAATCCAAGTAATGTAGGTACTGCAGAAGATACAAGAGCCGTGTAAGCAGTTCTCTGTGGCTAATTGGCTAAGGCTCTGTGCCATCTGAAAGCAACTAAATGGCTTCTTAATGAGACTTGGCGTCTTAATGAGACCTGAGATCTGCCTTCCCAGATATAATAAATCTTACTGGATCTAAGTGGTTTTAGGGATACTCCAGCAACTCCTTATTGACAGGACAGGAAATTCACAAGCTAGGAAAACAAAATGTTCACTAATAGAGAAGTAACAAATTAATTAAATACAGAAAAAAAAATAGGCGTTGGCATAATGAGCGGTTCCAGCATTTCTGAACACTTTAAAACTTGAGAGTAGACAATTGCTAAAAGTTTTTGCGTGGTTCAAACATGAAAGAACTCGGGGAAAGCTGCAATTGCCAGTGAAACTCTTCTCACCTTTCAATCACTGATGGTCTAAAAAATGGGATATATTTCTCCTTATTAAAATAATACTTTAATTCATCCAATCCGGTAGAGATCTTTGAACATGCTTTTCCTAACATATATAAAATTCTTCAAAATAAATTCTTTGCAGAAACTAAGAGGAGATTTTCAAGAATCCTAAATTGTTAATGCCATCTTCTGGCAAAAAAAGGCAGAAGACTTTTAGTCTTGTAACAGCCACTACTTCCTCACTTATTTGTTCACCCATGAGAACAATGTGTCCTGGTGCAGAAAAACATACCATTGTTCAGTGTGGTATTTTCCTATCAAAACCTAGGTCTTGTTCCCCACAAAGACATGGGTAGCTTCACTGAAAACAGGGTTGAGATAAAAGACTACGACTTCTTGAAATAGTTCGGTATAATATCTTTTGAGAAAGAGGTGAGTGTGGAGGTATAATTCTCCAGAGGCATCCAGCCTGACACCTCTATGTGGCAAACATGAGTTCTCTACAATTTGTTTCTTATGCCAAGACATTTTACAAAGATCTTAAAAGACTTCCAGATGCTGGTTGTGCACAAGTGCTTGCTGTAAAAAAAACCCACCATTATATATAAAAGGGACTAGCTTAACCACGGAATTAGATCGCAGCTTGTCATCAGAGAACTCTTCCTCAGCTTTAGTATTAGAGGCTTTTTAAAGGTCATAAAGCTGATGAAAGAAAGAAAAGTCAGGTGTAAATAACAGAAACAGGTGGCTACATTTTTCTGTCCTGAAGGAAATTAACTTAGAACAAAATTACGCTCTAGGAACAGATTCTCCATTTTAAAATGCTTTTAATTATTAATTACCTCTTTCACAAGATCTTTTCCTTCTCAGTGCACTTCTCAAGGTGGAGGAAAGGTCTTCAAGGATATTCAGTGAGTGTCAATCACTGTGTATAAAATAAATGATGTAAAAGGCCCATAGAGATTATTTTAAGAATAAAGCAGTCTTGAACCACTGTACCTTGATTGTTATTAACTTCTGACATATTAAAGATCTCAGCAACCCATTTGCTTGAATAACCCTCATATATCCTGTTATCCCGCTCTAGCTCACTCATACTGACCTGACAACTTTGGATGATTTAGAGTGACAGTTTTAGACTTAGATTATTTTCTGAGTGTCACCACTGAGAGAGAACACCAGCATAATTATGTCTATTTAAATTAGCAAAATAAAGTGAGGAAATCTCACATGGTACTCCTACAAATGCAAACAATACATTTTGTCCTGCATATAGTCTAAGGAAATCACTCTGAATCATAAACGCTAGCCTGATCATTAAATAATTTTTTTAGTCATGATTTTCAAGGGTATTTGAGAAACATAGAAATTGTTAACCAGCACACAAAACAAAAACACTATCTTGTTTTCAGTGTAAACCATTGTGTTCTACAAGTGCCTTATAAAATAAAACTTAAGAGTTTTAAGAGTTGGTAAATATGTGTAGCATGTGGGTGTTTCTTATCCTGATAGCAGCTAGAGCAGCGCACTGTACTCTTTACTTGCAACCACTTTACCCCAAAAAAGACTTTGGCACTTCACCACAGGTTCTGTTCATGCCAAAGAGTTTGCAGTTTTTTGAAATACAGAAGCAAAGAATGAATACAGAAACGGGAACGTATTAATTCTTGTTACTATCCTTCCATCTTCATTCCTTATTAATTTGAATATTAAGCTCTTTTTTTTAAGGTGATCCAAAGCCAAATCTGGTTTAACCCTCCAGAAGTGAATGGCTAATTTGCTTTCCCAGAGCACCACACAGAGTGCTTTACCTTTAATCATTCTGAACCCATTCCTTGGGAATTAGAGCATTCCTGTGAAGAAAAGGGTCAGGCTGCAGCTGCACTTTTTTAAGACAAGCTCCACAACAAGAGACAATCTGTGTTGTAAAACAAGCCCATAATTTTAGTTTAATGCAACAGGTAGGGATCTGTGAAGCTATGGTTGACGTTGCAGCAGATCCCTTTGGAAGATCATAGGATTACTCTACCCTGCATGTAAACAACAGGGCATTAAACATTCCACTGCTCCTTGGAAAAAGTGTTTGGCTGTTTTGAAGCTGAACAGATAACCACTTACAGCTTCAGTACAGCAAAAGCAGCTGGAGAGGTGGGAATGGTTGCAATGCTAAATGGCAGCTATTTTACAGCTGAAGCTTGACACAGGTCTGCTGCTTGCAGCAGTAAGTAAGAAACGGGGGTTTCCTTTGCCACTGACTTACCTTGAGGAAGTTGCCAAAGCTATTAATGTCATTCAAACTGGATTACAAACAAAAAAATATTGGAGATTGTTTCCCCACAAAGTATTTCAGAGTATTTTATTCCTCTCTCCATACTAAGTATAGCCTGGTGACCTCAGCAGAGGAGGCCCCATCCTGCAGCTGATCCCGACAGCTGCAAGGAACAGATGCATGGAGAAGTGGAAGTGTCCAATACTGGAATATTGAATATTGGAAGTGTCCAATATTCAACCACGTGCCGAGAAAATAACCCACGAGTTATAGCAGGGTGATAATTATTTGAAAATCGTGCCTGAGGTCATCCTTCCAGCAGGATCTACCAAATGCCCCTCAAGGTTTCTTTTATAATTTTAAAATTGTATTTAATTTTTAAAATATAAAAACATTTAAAAGATTTTTATATATTATATAAAATATATTTAAACTGTATTTTAAATTATACTTAAGTATTTTATATATTGAACATAAATATATAAATATATAGTTTTAATTGCACTTACATATTTTACATGTTAAATAAACTATGTTCTATGTATAAAATATATAAAATACATAATTGAAAAATATTCTATAATTATAAAAATGTAGCAAAACAAACCGCCACGCGTCCGGACTTGCACCGCGTGTCCGAAGGAGGGACATGTCTCATCCTTCCCCGTGCTGCCCCACCACGGCTTTTCCCCGTCTATAGCCCGCTGGGGCCGGTCAGGGCGGTGTCCCCAGAACCCTCCCTGACCCAGCTGTCCCCGTCCCCGTCCTCTCGGGGCTGGGTGCACCCTCACTCACCGGCCGCCGCACCGCTCGGCGGCGGCCATTAAGCCGCGTCTCCATGGCAACAACGCCTTTCCCCGCTTCAAACGCCCGCGCGCAGCCTTGCGCGCACAGCCAGCCAATAGAGAGACGGGAGAGGGGCTGATGGGGCACGTCTCTGCGGCGAGAGGCCAATCCGAGACCTTCTCAGGTATGGGGCGGGGCCTAAGGGAAGGAGAGGGGCGGGACAAGAAGGGAGTGGGTACCACTCGGGGCGCTGCCGCTGCGATTGGTTAAGGCTGACGCCAATGATGTGTTGGTTCCCCGCCCACTGCCGGGCCCGAAAGCAGAGGTGAGGGCGGGGGTTCAATGGTGGCCGCTGTCGGGGTGACGCTTGTCCTCGTTCCCAGTGTCCCCTTCCCTGGGCGCGGAGGCGACTCTCGGCGGGAGGGGAGGAGAGGGAAAAGTAGTGGGGCCGCGTGACGCCAGGCGCCGGCGGCGGGGCCCTGCTGGTGTTTGTCCTTGTCCTTCCAGGCGCGCACGGGAGGTGGTGCTGGTTCCCTGGGCTGGCCCCGGGGCTGTGGGGGCCAGAGCGGGGATGTTGTCCTTATGGCTGATCAGGAACAAATGGAAGCGGTTGAAGTGGTTGACCAGAAGAGCTGAGCGTCGTCCAGGGCGTGGTTGGTGGTGAAGGGCTCCGTGCTGTGGTTTCCCGTGTTGGAAGCTGGGGGTGCCACACTCTTGGCCTCCCAGGAAAACAGTGTTCTGTAAAGTTGTCTGCTTTTCTTTTCTTTTACGTTTCTGTCAGAATGCAAAGCTTTGCCCATAACTGTGTGGGAATTGACCAGATTTGTAACATGGGTTGCTCGTCTCCATTGCTTTCCCTCTTTTTCTCTGTAGGACTGCTCATGCTAGCTGCATAGCTTATCGCTGACAATATTTATCACTTAAGATGTGTGTTCCTTATTGTTTACATCAAATCAGTGCTTAACACACGTGCCAAGAAGCTTTTAGTTTTGTATGTCAGCCTTATGTCTAGGCGAGACAGCAGAGAGCCTGTCCTTTGTCATTCATTTTCTCAGCTTTGCCCCTGATTTGCAGAGGAGTTCAGTGCTCCAGGGAAACTTTCCAGAATGATTATTTCCATATGCCAGTTCCAATAATGTTGAGATATTACTTCTGTGCAGAGTTTTGCAGTGGAGAAGTTCCAGAGTGTTAATCCGTGGCTTTCCTTTTGCTTGGTAATTTTTCTCCTCCCCACAATATAGTTTGTAATCTATCAGCAGCAAAGAAATGACACGCAGGTCATTTCTCATGGTTCTCAATGACCTTTTTTTTTTTTTTTTTTTTTTTTTTTTTTTTTTTTTTTTAAAGGAAAGGTTTTTACAAAAGTAGCTAGTAAGATACAATTTAATTCTATTGTAACTTTAGAGGGGTGGACAGCTTTTTACTGCGCTGGTAAGTGTTTGCTGGCTAAACACAGTTGGTCTGAGCCCCGTATTTTGTACTGTTCCATAGCTCCTGGTGTGGTTGGCAGAGGGGAATGGCTGTGAGAGCCTGTGGCTTGATCATCTACAGGAGGCTGCAACCAGCACCGTCCTCTAAGGTCACTGACAGCATCGAGTACCTCCTGCTTCAGACATCCTACGGGACCCACCACTGGACCCCACCCAAAGGTGATTCTCGTTCTGATAACACTCGTGGAGGTCATTTGTGTCAGGCTGCAGAGTGGATTTTGGCTGAGGTTAATTTAGAGTGGCAGTTACCACTTGAGAGTAGCTGCTGTCAATGCTGTTTGTCTGATGGTGCTCCTGAGGCAGCTGACAGGGCAGTTTTGAGGCTGAAATCCTCTGCAAGTTGTGTTTATACAAAGTATGGGGCATGACTGATTTGCGTTGGGGCAGGGTGTGTCACCCAACTGAGCTCCTCCAGTATCTGATGTTTCTGACAAGATGAGCATACAACTGAAGCGGGGTAATGAGGGAATGTTCTGCCTTCTTGCCTTGGGTCTGATCCTTTGCCAAGCATCTCTATTGCCAGTGCAGGATTGTTTGACCCATATATGGTTAGAGGGGTCACAGTTTGCAGGAAGGTGGACTGAAATCTGTAACAGTACACTTTATTTCACCTTTCTTAGGAGATGCAGGAGATCATTGATGAAGTTCACTTGCCTAATGCAGTAGAGATGAGAGGGACAGGTTGGAGAATTAACTTTACCAGCCATTCTTGGTCATAGGTGAGGCCTCAGAGCAGAAGACAAGCCCTGTGTCCCAGGACAGAGCAGCACCTTCTCTGTAAAGGCACGTGGCAGAGCCACTATTTGGCAGTATATAATAACAGCCCTGGTACCAGGAAAGGTGCAACACAGAAATGCTTCAGGTTCCCTGTAGATCTTCTTGCTTGCTGTTTTTGTCACCTGAGATTTCTTCCTGATCATTTTTACTTTACTCCTCTGCCTCCACCAGATGCGGTGCTTTCAAAGCATGGTGCAGCAGTTTATAAATGAGGGGAGGGGAGGGGAAAAATTGGGGAGGGGAAAAAAAATTTAACAGTGTCAGCTAGGCTCTCCTATTAAGAAAAAGAGCAAAACTTTCCAAACCTCCCCCTTTGTCTATTCCAAGAGCCTAAGGGAGCTGTGTTTGCAGCCCAGTGGAAAGCTAAACATCTGCTGGGACATGACTGATTGTTGTGAGAAGAAATGCTTGTGGAAAGGCTCCTTGGGAACACAGTAATTCTGGACAAGTGATTTAAATTACTTGTAGGCATTTTGGTAGGGAGCTACTTGTCTCATAAGCATACATCTCACACACCCAGAACCACAGAATAGTTAGGTTGGGAGGGATTCTTAAAGGTTGTCTGGTCCAGGCCCCCACCAGTGGCAAGAACATCCTCTACTAGAGCAGGTTGCTTGGAGTCCTGTCCAACCTGGCTGTTCCCAGGGATGGGGCACTCACCAACTCTCTGGGAAACTTGTGCCAGTGTTTCACCACCTTCATTGTAAAAGCAAGTCTTCTTTGTCTGTAGTCTGAGTCTGCCATCTCCTAGATGAAAAGCAGGAGCCCTTCTCCTGTTACTCCAGGCCCTTTTCGAAAGTCCCCAATTTTCTTATAAACCACCACCCTTTAGGCACCAGAACGGACTCTAAAGTCTCCCCAGAGCCTTCTCTTCTCCAGGCTGAACAACCCCAACTCTTTCATCCTGTCTCCAAAGCAGAAGTGCTCCACTCCCTGATCATATTCATGGCTTTCTCTGAACTAAGTCCAACAGGTCAATGTCCTTCCCTTGCTGCGGACTTCAGAGATGGATGTAGCACTGCAGGGGGCGTTGCACCAGAGGAGAGGGGGAGAATCACCTGCCTCAACACACTGTTTAAGATTTTAAAGATCAAAAGTCACAATCTGATGGTAACCTGTAATAGAAGCTTAGTATTGATTTGGGGGAATTTAATGAAGAGAAGCTATTCCATTTATAATATCTGTGATAGGAGTGGTCTTCCAAGGTGTCCCTGGGATGTGCAATATGGTAACATAACTTGTATGTGATGCTCCAGAAGGAGAAGTTGCAATTGTCTCTCAAAGCACACACAAAAAGCAGTTTAGCTACAGCTGTACCTTGTTATTTTAAAAGTTCTATAAAGAGCTGCAACTCTTATGGGATTAAACTGGACTTGTTTGGATCCCCTCACATGAACCTCATCAGCCTTATTTCTGCCCCTAGGATTGCAACTTTGCACTAGCTGAGACTGATGGGAAGGGGATGTAGGGTTTATTTTCCTTCTCAGTCTGTTGGAACTGCACTAGTGGAAACAAGCGGGAGGATCTGAAAGCTGTGGTGTGTGAGGTGCTGCCTGCCATTCTTTTTCTGCTCTCTGGGTAGACTGTACTGCACAAACTTGGCAACTTACTGCCCTCTGACCTGAGGTTATCAACAGGTATCAACATCAGATGCTTATTTCTGCATAGCTGCTGCTTGAAAGAAAAGTGTATTTTACATTTGAGGTCATGTTATAAGAGGTGTTCACACTTTTTGATATACAGGAAAGGAAGTGAGTGGGACTTGTTGCAAAAGCAAAACAAATTTCCCACATAACCCCAGTTGTGGTGCAAAAAGCAGGCTTTGTTTACCTGGGACCTGAGGAACAGTTCATCTCTGATGAAATTAGAGCTACCAGCTACATAGAAAAGAGAGTGACACCAGGGACAAAATAGATCTTAAACTTTTTTTTTTTTTTTTCCTTCTAAAATGTCCCAGCTCCTGCTATGTTGCTTTTTTTGAGGTATTGCTTGACTTGTTCTATTTTTGCTCTGGTCTGGAGCTTTCATGAGAAAACCAAATCTGACATTTCTCAACAAAAGTACAAATGGCTGGGGATGTGTTATATTTATCCATTGTTTGTAGTGGCACCTCTCATTCTGAGCAACATAAAATAAATGATGTGTCCTAGGAGAACTACCCAGCTGGTGAAAGGACTGGCTTTTAGATTTGTTGCTTGTTTCAGAGAGGAGTATGGAAGAGAAAAAATCCCTAGCTGCCTAAATGAAACCCACCTTTTAAATGATGCACAGCGGTACCTGGTCCTGTTTTTTCTGGACTATTGGCACAAGTAAGAATTTCGCAGGATTGAGCCTTAAGCTTATGTGAGAGGACATGGCTGAGAGAGCATTAAGACTCTCACATGACCTGTCTCCACTCTAACTGGAGAAAGGGAAAATGAGGGACTCAGTCCTCAGTATATTCTGAGTTGGAACATTATGGGTGTAGAGTACTCCAGAAGTGGAGGAAAGGAGTGGGAAGGAAAAGATGCCTGGTGCTGAGAAGGCCAATGGGGGTTTCAGAAGGTGAGGGATAAAAAATTGTCCTAAAAGCCACAAGACAAAGATAAATCAAGACATAAGGTCTGGAAAAGCAATCTCTGTTCTCCAATTTCCATTTCATCCTGTGTCAGCTACCATGCACTCTCATCTCTTTCTCCCAGTGTTTCCTGATTAAAGCAAAATGTGAGTTTCCTTCCCAGGGATTTACTTTTCCACCCTCTTGGCAGGCCATGTGGACCCAGGGGAGGATGACCTGCAGACAGCCTTCCGGGAAACACAGGAGGAGGCTGGTCTGCAGGCCAGCCAGCTCACCCTCATCGAGGGCTACAAGAAAGAGCTGCACTACCCTGTCCGTGGCAAGCCTAAGACCGTCGTGTACTGGCTGGCAGAAATGAAGGACTGCAACACAGAAATTAAACTGTCAGAGGAGCACCAAGCTTTCCAGTGGCTGAAGCTGGAGGATGCCTGCAAATTTGCGGAATATGAGGATATGCAAGCAACGCTGAAAGAAGTGCATCAGTTTCTCTGCTCCAGAGAATAAGTGTTTTTGTGAAGTATAAGGGGATTTCTTGAGGAGACAGGTCTGCTTTTTATGTTTCAAACTGGAGAAAGCATTATATGATTGCAGAAATGTAGCTTTTTTTTTTTTTTTTTTAATCTGTAGAGATTCAGTGAGAATACATGGAGCTTTTAAAGAAATTGTGCTTTTGTCTCTAGCTAGCACAAAAAAGCATAGTCTGATTGAACCATAAGCCATAGATGTCTGAATTGAAGCCCAGAGCTAACAAAAGACTTCTTGTGTCTTTTTCTTTTTCTTTTTTTCCCCCCTTTCTTTTGCTTCCTTGAAGTGCTGAACAACCATTTCAGGTATTTTTGAAAAATGAAACACTTGATAGATTTTGACTTGCTGATGTAAAGCTAGAGAGTTGGGAAAATGAGCATATGGGGATTTTTAATAACAAAACACTTACTGCAGAAGTCATACTTTGAATTTCAAATGAGAAAGCAGTAGTTCTATTGCCACCTCTTTCAGTGATATGCAGTGATAACTTGTCATATCATTTCAGGTCTTTTTTGTTTGTATCATGTATTTATGTACAGCCCTAATGTACTGTTGTGAGAATATTTTCCATCCAGAGAGTCTTAGTAAATTGTTGAGGTACAGTATTTAAGTGGTAATTTGAAGTTATTTTACCTCTCTTGGTTTTTTGATCTTTAACAGACACCTTAGCCATACATTTTCCAGGGGGTTGGCAAAGGGTACTTAATTCACTTTCTGCACAGGATATCCAAACTTATGTGCAATCTTGTGTTTGTTTCATAATATCAGTGCTTCTATGGCTGCAGCCACTTGTCTTTTGGGGCAGCAGAAGTTAATAATATTGGTACCAGTGTGACAGGAGTCTCTTGCTCGTCACTCTATTATCTTCCAGTGGAATGATTTTAAAATGCATATATTTATAATTTCAAAAAAGGGATGCACTATAAGGAGGCTTTTATATGTAAATATATATGTGTATACACACATAAAAAACTTCAGTGCTCCTCCACATTACAGTCAGGCTTTATTTTGATTATGAACACTGCTCAGAAGTGTTCATTCTGGTGGTGGCAGAGAATGTAACCACCAGTGAGAGTGGGAGAGAAGACTTAAAAGCCTATGCACTCTCAGTCTTGGTTTTTCATTATTGTTTGAGATACCATTTAATCAGTGCTGTGTAAACAATGATGTTGCTGCCTTCGTGTTTATGAGCAAGATTAGCATACTAAGTTGGAGTTAGAGAGTCATTAGCAAGTCATCGGTTCTGCCCATTCGGCAGTAATGAACACACTAGCTCAGCTCCAAGCCAGTATTTCCGTTTTAATGGCACTGCTTACCTAGTGTTCCCAAAGCCTGTCAATGTTTTGGAGGGTAACCAGTGATGTGCTCCTTGGACAAAATTCCAAGGGGTGTGACTATGATCATGGGTCAAGCACTGTGTGTCATTTTAAGTGATTTATGTACAGAATATATTCCCACAAATTTTGTGAGTAAAATTATTCTTATGCGTTTTTTGATCCCAAAGTCTTTGGGTTTAATTTTAAGTAGAAACATTGGAAAGTCAGAATTTAACTCTGATTCTTGCTGCTCAGTGGTGAAGAAGGAGTTTTTCCTCTGCCCATATCTAATAGTAAAATATTTTCCCAAGGAGCATCTGGGAAACCCTCCAGTAAATAATTATGGGATAATCTGCCTGGCAAAGATATTAATTTCCAACCTCTGTGATATTTATGCCCTAAACCAATAGGGCTTGTGATTTTTTTTTAAGACGAGTTAAGTTTTTGGTTATAATAATATCTCATGACAGTAAACTTTTTACCATTTAAAAACAAACAAACAAAACAAAAAAAACACCCACAAAATCCATAGATTTTAAATTCCCTGGAAGGACCTTACTTCTGCTGTAGGTTGAATAATACCAAAGTCGGGAGAAGACCAAGCTACACTGAAATAGCAGAACACCTTAATTTATGTCAAGTGAAAGGCATTGCTCAAGTAAGAGATGTGAGGATATGGGTTCCCTTGGTCTACTGAACAAATACACTGACACAGCTCATACTTGTAATTTCCTAGTGTTATTGTTTCTTTCTTCACATAATTCTTGACTTATAGCCATGATTACATCATCTCAAAATCAGAAAGCATACACTCATGAATATTAGGAAAGCGCTAAGACATTGCAAATTACACTGGGAAAAGATCAGGACTGAGTGTGACAGTCACAGCTAATTATGCTCAATCAAGAAGTGTAAAGGCTGAAAACAATGTCATACTCCTGTCTAAAAGAAAGTAACTGTATGACTGCTCTGGTAATTACTGCTCTGGAGTGAAGCATTTATTCATTGACTATTCTATATGATTATAGGAAATAAGAGACTGAAGCTGTTATAAAGTGGCTCTATATGCAATATCCCCAACAAGCATGACCAGCATTACTTGCCGGTCTATATAATAAAAGAGGATGTGTGTTACAATAAGGTTTAGTACATCCTAAATATGGAAACATTTTGAGAGACACGTCTGCTCTCAGCAGGGCTCTTGCAGTGATGCAGAGAGAACAGTGGAGTGTTACCTTTTAAGTTAGAAAAATGGCTTGCTACTTAATTGACGATGTAGTGGGGATGAATGTTTTGGCAGATACCCAGAGGAGGTTTTATAGAAGGCAGTACTTATTAATTACATTCTCACACTGACAGTGTCACTGATGGCCTTCTGCATCTATTGGCAGCAAGTTTTATCTTGAAAGAAGTTTGAGGGTCATCAAGACTTGTTTTTTACCTTTTGCCTTTTCTTCAAACATTCACTTTTTCATATACTCAGTAACTCTAATTTTGGTTCAATGGGCAGTTGCAGCTGGCCAAAGTCCCAGCTTCATCTAGGGGAACCTGGGGTTTGTTATGGGTTAAAGCAGCTGTGAAATTGTTAAACAGCATGTGCCTATACAAACCAAACAATATACTCTGCTTGCTTCAGCCTTGTGCTGTGCAAGGAGATTGTATTCAAGTGTTTAGAAAAAAACTCCAAACAGTGCTTCCTGTCAAAACAGGATGGGTAGGGAGGAGGAGATCAGGTAGCACTCGTGCTGGTGGGAGCAGTGATATGGGATGGAGCAAAAGCTCTGTCATTTTGGAGCTATTCCACTTGGTAATTGATGTTATCAAAAAGAGGAGTGACAGTCCCATCTTTCCACTCAATGAGGATCTCTCCACGCCTCAGGGAAGGGGAGCAGGATGGTGGAAGGTATGGCTGGGGGCCTCTCCGTAAGGGGGTCGGCTCCCTTAAATCAGCTCTGCTGCTGTCTGCTGGAGAGCTCTTCAGAGCAGAGAGGATTTTCTTTTTCCTGTGAGAAGAGAGAAGAGAGAAACTGCACCTGTCTTGTCACTTGGTTGCTTTTTCACATCAGCAATTGTAATGCCACTTCCTTCAGTGATGGCACAAGATGTGTAGAAGAGAAGGAGCCAACATTAGTGGCTGCTTTTGGGTGGGTCAGTGAGAAGAATGGATAAACTGGGTGGGAGAGGGGAGAAACAGCCAAGGGTTTGGTCACATTGGTGGCCAGACACACCTGCTGAGAGCCAGTGACACCAGGTGTAGAATGCCTTTTGTTTTGAGATGTTGGAGTTTTTCTTTAAAATGCTGTTCATGGCAAAGCCAATGAACCTGACTCACTTACTTGTTGTAGTGAACATTGAGTGTCAGTATTATTAATCCTAGTATGAATGCCAAGGGGCTGAGGACCAGCATGGCTGTCTTCCAGTTCGTGCCTGAAAGGGTATCAGAGAAAGCATCAGGTGTTTGCTGTACATTTCCCTGTTCTTATGCAATACCCACCATTGCCACAAAAAATCACCTGTAATGTCCCTGAAAAATGCCAGATAACAGGAAAAGTGCTTTGTCTACAAGACCTACATCTTACAGCTGCTTTTATACTGCACAGCATCCTTCTATTGAAAGTTGCCACATAATCTTTTCTCTCTTGCTATGAAGACAATGGTATCTCCTGTTTCTCCACTTATTTATCTTTCTGATACAAAATAAGAAGGACTGGTGGAAAAGCAGTACTGGCAGCTGTCTGATTTTCCTGGGGAGCTGGGGCAAAGTATTTTCATGTTTTTACTTTTTTTTCTTAATCACAGGCCTGTGAACATTTGTTTAATCTTTAAAAAGAGTCTTTCTCACAGGTAATTTTGTGCCCTCATTCCCTATTGAGCATCCTCAGCAGTACCCAGGGAAATATATCTCTCACAATAGGAAGGACAGGACCATTGATGAAGCTTCATCTATCTGGTCCCTTTCTCATCTGGCTGATCCCCGGACCTACCTGCAAGCCTGGCCCCAGTGTTTTTCCCACGATTTCCATGCTTCTTGGAGTGGTTGTGGGGTGGATCTAGTGGGAAGAAGCAGAAAGACTTTGATTAGCAGCTTCCAGTTGGACCAGGGGTCCAGATTCCTCATGAGGCTTCACTGTAGCCACGAATCCCTTTTGTATGGGACCCAGAAAGTAAAAGGAAACTTTATTGGCACTTGGCATTCCCCAGCCACAGAGAATTTTTTCTTCTAAAACAGTTGGTGGCTATGTCTCCCGGTTAAGCCTGTATCACTGAACTGCTTGCCAAGGAAACTCCTCAGCGTGTTGGGTGAAAGCACTCAGTGGTACACACTGAACTTTTTCAGAAGTCCTCAGGTACTTTTCCACCACTGAAAATAGCTGAGTAACCTTGAAATGCTGCCCACACTTTCCTTCCTGCTGTTCTTACTTATGCATTCAGAAAAGTGCTCACCTTCATTTGCTGGGAGCTGTGCCTGTTTGGTCTTTACCGGAGACACTGTGCTGTTGAATTTGTTAGCCGGAGGGGGGTCAGTCAAGCTTAGGGAAGATTCTCTGTCCACAGCATCAATCTTTGATGAATCAATGGTTTTAGCTTGGAAGGAAATAAAGCAAAGATCTGTGTGATTATCATTTACTTTTTGTATGGGAACCTGGCTATGCTCATTGCCCATCAAGGAAAGGAAACCCAGCCCTACTGGTTTGGTTCTCTGCCTTGCAGGGTGAGTAGGATGTGGTGCAGCAGCAATCACCTCCTACTGTGCATCAGGGGCTTTCATCTGTCACAGATTTTAAAGATGAAATGGACCTCTCAAGATGGAATCAACAACCCAAGCAGAGCTTGTTTTCTGGTCGTAGATGTGGTGATTGATTTTAAAAGTATGAGTGCAACACCAGCTGTTAAAGGATGATGTATGAGGAAGAGACAAGTGGAAGAATCACAGCTATTAACAACGCTGCAGATATAAAAATGGGATTCAAAGGGTGGTAAATAGCCCATAGGTCTTGCAAGGCTCAGTACGTCCCTTTGCCTTCCAGTCCTATTGCGGAGTAGGATGCGGGATGCGTGAGGAAGTGACTGCTGCTAGAGGGGAGGTTTTGGGAAGTTTGATGTCAGCAATTCACACATCTTCTGCAATGATGCATGTGTCAAGACCAAGAAAACCGTGACTTCAGGGCTCCCTGCTGCCTATGCAAACCTCATCCCATTCTGTGGCATGAGCACCCACGTCACAGCAACACAGGTATAATTTATTAGCAGATAACCTGCTGAAGTAGAAGTCGTCTGTTGATGATCAGCTGGAAGTTAGACAAGAAATGCCTGAACAAATACATAGGACATTGATGTTGTTGCTGAGTAGTCACAGGTTCCTTCCAGTAGACTGAACCATGGGATTTATAGGAAAATTACGAGTTTGCATGAGGCACACCGAGTGGCACAGCCTAATTGAAAAGCTGCTCTGTGTTTACACTCACAGCCTTATTTGGGCATCCTGGCTCCAAGGCAGCCCTGGGCTGCCAGGAACACTGCCTTGGGGAATGAAAATGCTCTTTTCACATGCCTTTTTCCCATATCTTAAATGTTCCACGTATTTCCTAACCTATATTTAACTAGCCTATTATGGTATTTAATTTGTATGGTCCATATTTAACTTAATGTTAAACAAACACTAACACTTGTAACTGTTGTGATAATTACATGTTGACCTTCCAGTTGGCTAATTAAAAAGCCTGAGGGGAAAAAGACCACCCTCTCTGCACATGACAGCTGATGCATCTCTTTTTATTTCAAATTAGATATAACCTCTCTGTGTCAAAAGGTTATATTTATAATCCATCTGATTATGCCAACCAGATACATCACATTTTCTCTTTACTGGTTTTTACAGAGCTCAAAATCTCATTGGGTCCAGCAGCCTTGAGGTAAGGAATAGCCTCCTCTTAGGGAAATAATTTTCCCTGAGGAATGTTGGGAACTTCTTGACCTACAGAGTAGACAACCACATAAAAACCATTACAAACACCAGCTCTTTTTGGTCTTTGGAAGAAAGGAAAGGAGGGGAGGACGAGAGGAGGAATTGAGTGTGATTTTCAGGTCTCAGTTCTGCGCACAACTTTACAAGAGAAGTACCAAAAATTGCCTTTATTTGCAGAAAGGAACTGCGAAAGCAGGAAACAGACTGGACCATGAATTATCAGTGGTCAGCAGTGGGATTCACTGGGCATGTGACAAATGATCTCAGTCACATCTCAGTAAAATGACCATGCCTGGTGTCTGATAGCCTACTGTCGAACTCCTAAAATTGTGACAAGACCAGAGGTTTCGCCTTTTCTGTGTCCAGTCTAAAAAAAGGCCAGTGAACACTCACGAAATCAGAGTTTGGATTCTCTTAGCAAAGGCCAGGGCCACAAATGGTTAATATAAACCCAATTTTTAATAACTTCTGATGTCATCTTCTGGGATTTCTTAATGCAAAGGAAGCGCAACACTTAAGCTTCCTCCCACTACTTGCTGTGTTCACCAGTCTCTTTATGGCTACACTGAGCAGCAGCAGCAAGGTTCACTTCATGGAATGAAGGTTAGAACAAGGTTTCATTAGTGAAAGATGCACTGTTGGGGTCTCACAGAAGAGACTGATTTCAGAAACTGAAGCAATAATTTCTGATACAGCTGATGCTCAATAATTCATAAAAATTTAAAAGTAATTTTCAGCTCCAGTTGTTGTCTTACCAAAAAAGTCATCCCAAAATACCAAAAGCTCTTTCATAGTCTAAAGTGCCAGACTTTGTGAGACTTCCTTGAGTGTTTTGTGCTTGGGAGGCTCAAGCAATTTCTACAGCAATTTCTACTATTCTTAGCTGTGGGCACCAATTCAGAAATATTTCACCAAAATATTTGCCTGTCCTCAGAAATGTAGCTGAGGAAATGTCCTCAGAAATCAGCTTGAGGACCTGATCATGCAAGGTTTTGCATACCTCTGGAAAACACTGAAGAGCCACTACTGGAAACCAGTGGTACCAGGTAGTGGGGCTGAGCTGGAGCCATTTGGTGTTTCTCCAGGTAGGGCCAAAGTGAAAATGAATTAGAATGACGGGTGCAACCTGGTGTTAGGTGGCTTGGATGACATGAAAGTTAGATGTTATCCAACACTAAATCTACCTCATCTTACTTTCATAGATCCACACACGTGTGTCTAGAGCTTGTTGTGTTGGTTTGCTGGGCCTCTGAGCTGCTGTCCGGGCTGCAGCACAGATGGTTTCATCTGCCAGTGTCTTCCACCTGCCGAACTTGTCTTTCTGCCTCGAGACAAAGACCTTGTGGCCTCCCTCCTTGGTACTGAGGTGGAAGCCCAGGCTCTGCAGAGTCAAGTGTCCCTTCTTGCTGCAGGACCATGCCTGGTGTTCCCAGTCTCCACAGGCCTCCAGCTTGACCAGAGCGTACTCGCGCATCCCGTGGGCTGACAGGCACCGCTTCGTGTGCAGGCTGATGATGGTGCCCGTGTCGGGGTCCCAGCCCCACCACTGCTGCTGGGAGTGCTCCTTGCAGCTGGCCAGGCTGATGCTGTTGGTCTCATGGGAGGCACGGATGCACTTTTCCAGCCAAGTGTTTCTTATGAGGAAGCCTTGTCCCTCTGCTACTGCGATACAATCAGAGCACGGTTTAGTACTGTGCATGTCTGAGGCAAGCACATCTCTTTGTAAATACCCTGGGGGAGGTAAAATGTAACCCAGCAGTCCTTTCCTGGGGCATGCCTGGACAAACAGTTCCCACAGCTTCCTAATTTCCTGGAATGACATTTCTTTGAAAAAAAGGAGTGTGCAAATAGCCATGAGCAGTGCTAGAGGAAAATAGTAGTTATGTAACTAAGGAAGAAAAACATAATTCCAACTTGAATGATTATGTCAAATATCTGCCTATATATTTAATTCAGGACTTCAACTCTTCTAACTAGGTAGCCATCCTTCCCTTCCTCCAAAATGATTAGATGGTTTGAGGTATATTTGCCCCTATCCAGGTCAAATCTTTCTTGTAGAAGAGCAGTTGAAACTCCCCTTATGCTGTTCATCTGGGGCCAACTAGGCCACCTTGGGCTACACTTTCCATTAAGTGGCTTCTCGAGATATTAAAGCAGTGCAGGGATATAACTATATCCCACCAGAAATGTGTTAGTACTTGACTGAGGCAGCTCACATAAGTATTGAAATTATCTTCAATAATTTCAATTGTTATGTAATTGTGCACCTTAGGAACAAAGGTATGGCTTAAAAATCCTTTTGTAAGAGGGAGGTGTTGCAACAGCCCACAACAAACACAATATGAAGTAATTTCTGTAATTACTTGTTGCTTTTAAGAACAACTGGTCCCAACATCTCAGATAATTTAGGATGGATATCATCACATTAAGATTGCCACTTCATCAGGTGTGGCCTGTGAATATCCTGAGCAAAATGTTAAGTGCTAAACCATCCATCACTGTTGCAGGTGTACTTTCTGCTGTGTATTTTATACCTAAGATAGGTGGATGTGGATAGAAATAGAAGTATCAAATTTCTGAACATTCTGAGAAATCTTTTAAAAACAACATGTGGCAACTCCCAGCTTTTGTAGTGACTTTTTTTCTCTCTTTTCCCCAGGAGACAGAGTTATAAAAGCCCCATCAGGATATAGTACTGAGCATAAAAAGTAAGAGGACACTGAAAAGTGATGTTAGGCAGGAACACTGATTTTTATCTAAACTATTTCTGCAGTTTCCCCTCATAAATAAAAAGGGAGAAAAATTCCAACAACCCCCCAAACAAACAAACAAAACCAAAAAAACCCCCACAAAACCAAACAATACAGAACCAATACAAGTATTTGGCTCAGTTCCTGAAAAGATTTGTGACAGTGTAAACAGAAGCTGGTATACAATAACAACGGTATAAAGAATAGCTTAAAGGAGCTCTCATGTTTTTCTCTCAGGAAATTCTAGGGTTCTGCTAGATTAATAATGCCTTGGGCCTGTTAAATCAGAAACAGCTCAGGGCTTTCTGTTTGGCCTGAATGCTTGAGGAGAGAAGCCAGAAACCAGAATACTTCTGCACCAGCTCTGAGACTGTCTAATCAATGTGTCTGCACTGCGATATTGATTTGCATGGACCTGTGATAGCCACCGATCCAGAAAATTCCTGCCGAGCCAATGTGCCTAAATGGAAATTATATTTCTGCGCTATCTATGGACAACTTGTTCTCTTTAACCCTTACTGAGGGCTGGGTGGAGGTAATATATTTAATGCACTTTGGACTTTAGTTTCTGCTAGCCTCTAAAGGCAAGAGAAATGTTTCATATGTAATTTCCCATAAACTTTAGAAAATTGAAATGGATTAATACAATTCCTCCAGCCCCACCCCACCCTCACCATTTTTCCCTAGGATGTGGAATTCAGGATTCTCATCTCTTTGCTTCAGCTTAACTGTGAGAAACTAATTTCTAAAGTAATAATTTGAGACATGCATTACAATGCAACAGAGGAAAATGACAACTGCGCTCAGATAAAACATCTGCTGAGCCCAGGATCCTATTTGCAGCACTCGGCCTTTAACGTGCTAACAGAGGAAGAGGATAAGAATCAGACAAGTAAAGGGACACTCAAGACGACAAGATGCCAGTGCCTCCTTCCAAAAATCGTAGAATCCATGAGCATAGATCCTTCAAACGTGGAGTTTGAAGGTCTCCAAAGAGGGAGATTCCACAACCTCTCTGGGCAGCCATTCTAGTGCTCTGTATCAACTAATTCAGAGGATCACTGGGTATTTATGAGTAAAATGTTTTTGCCCGCTATGTTCTAAATTTTACTCTGAAGTTCAAAGAAAAATATCATTTTGTTGCTCCATCAGTATCAGGAGCTCCTTCTGCAGCTTCACACAGTCAACTTTAGTTGTGATTATTCTTAATTACTTTGTGACATCAACAAGCTTAATTATTTCATTAGTCATCCCTTCTTTCTGAGCACCCTCTGATACTGTCACTGGCGTGATCATTGTCAACTTATTCCACCTCTTTGTTCCAGCCTGTGGGCTAGGTCTCTCTCCTTCTCCATGAGAATGGAGTTTCTCAAGGGCCTTGGCGGAAGATTCTTATCAAAAGTATTTTGCAAACACTGGCACAAGACCTTGATCAGCTCGGCCCATTTATGTTCTTACTGATACCATCATGGTTGTCAGACATTCCCATTACAAAAGCTCCATTGACTTTTCTCATGTTTATCCATCTGTAAATACTGTTCTTTGCTTCCCCTGACTTGCCTGATGCTGAAATGGAACCTAGGGACTTGTATTTCCCTAGGCTGTGCAAGGATCTCTCTTAAGAGGGGCATTATTGCTATAATGTAGTGCTTTGGTGTTGAGGGCTGGATTTAAATTCTTAAATAAGAATTTAATGCACTCCTTAGAAATTTTTAAATGTCATCTTTAGTCTCCTGTAATTCCCGTAACTCAAAAGACATTTGGGCTGGTCCTTTGCCACAGATTATTTATACTTTTTTTTCCTCCTAAACCTTCATCTGTTGCTGATTCTGTTTGATAACACTCTTCAAACTGCAGAGGGTGACTGCCACGATCTCCCTATGTCTGAAGGGATCGCTAGAGCCATTGGACTAATAATCTAGTCTGGACTAGAAATCCATTAAGCCTTTCTACAGTGCCCTACTTTTGGTTGCTGTTATTGTACCTGTGCCAGTTATTTATTGACCTCCTGATCCCTACCAAGTTCCTGCTTTAGATAATATTTGAAAATTTCTGCTGACAGTTTTTGTATTTTCTCTCTAGGCTGCTCATCCGAGTCTTTTTCTCATATGTTTTATTACAGGTTTTATTATTAAGCATGCCATGATCTTAGCTGTTTTTTCTTTTCCTTTCTTTTCCTTTGTTTTCCTTTCTTGACTCTCCATTTGAAAGTTTTGGGTATTTTCATTACCCTTTGAGAAGTGCTGCTGTTTGACCCAGCAGGAGATATGTGTTTTGCTCTCTGTAGAGTCCCTGATGTTTTATGTTCCCCTCTAAACAATCACCCTGTTTGTTACCTGCACAGTAGCAGCAAACACTGCAGTTACCTGTGACTGCCAGCAGCCATTGCACATGCCCCACACAGTCATAGGGGGTAGACCTACAACTAATGCGGGAGGATGTTTACCTTGAGGTACACATCAGGCACCAAGAATCTTTACATAGGAGAAAAAATTACATCCCAAATCCTGCTGCCCGACAAATAAGGCCATGAGCTGTAACATTTTAAGAATGTTAACCTGGAGCAACCAAGGCATGCAGTGTACTCCCTGAGGATGGGACTTAGCATCTCTGGAAAATGCCAGCCTTACCCATGGAGCCCAAGTAGATCCCTACTTTGGGCTGCTCATACTTGAACACTTTGGCATCTTTATATTTTTAGGAACAAAATAAACAATTTCTAGCAAGGCTCTTGATGCCAGCTCATTTGTCCTATGATACTGACACTCCGTCTGATTACAAGATAGAAAAGCAAGCAAATACAGGCCCCTGCTTCTCTGCAGCATGGCCACCCTTGGGACATGCTGTTCCATGTAGGATTAGGGACAAAATCCATGCAACGTTCCTAATTAAGGTAACGCCACTAAGAAAGCCTTGGTTACCAGTAATCCCAGTGTTACTGGGAAAGTTTCTGCTGTTTCTAAGCATTGCCTGTGATGTCTTGATCAAGGATATTTACAAATGTTTGGGGTGGCTTGGCCCGTATTTTTTCCCTACCCCTGCTGCTTTCTTAAGAATATCTTGCCTTTGATTGACCAACAGGGCTTTCTATCCTTCCACATAACTGCAAGGTCCACTTTTGACCAAGTATCTCAGTGAAGGCCTCCAAGGGAGCAGAGCAGCCATAGGAAAAGAAGAAAGCTTTTGATATGGAAAAAAAACCCTATAAATTGTGGGAAGCAGGGGAGATTGGTGAAGTCACCGCAAAGCTGATGCAAATGGGGAAAACTAGTTCATGGGGTGGGGATATGATGGGTGTCTACAAAATCCAGAGAGGTCTGGATAGGATGAAGAAGGTCTGACTGGTCAGGGACTGATCCTGGATGGGACAAGGGTGCCAAGGGAAGGCTTGCAGTGTGCAGGAAGTGGTTCTGCACCCAGGCATTGTGTACTGCTGCCAGCAAGAACATGCATAAGCCAAGAGAGAAGGTCTGGTAGCTACTGAAGAGCTAAATGCATCACAGCCAGGAAATCCTCAAAGTGAAAAATAGTTGGAAGCTGGAAAAGTAAATGGGGATGTAGAAGTATCATACAAGCTTGCCTTTCTGCCTCTTCAGTGCAAAATGCTTAGGGCTGCCTTTTGAGGTCAGGGCATCAGGGGTCAGGGATCAGCCAGCACTACCATGGGCTTGAGGGGGAGGAGAGTGGCTCTCAAAATATGGGATGTCAGGCCAAGATGCCAAGCACAGCCACCACAGCCTCACACAGTGCATGGGCATCCAGAGTCAGTGTTAAATGCAGTTTTATTTCAACAGTTTTCTTTCTGTGCATGTAGGCACAGATGCTACTGGTGCCTAGCTTCCCACTGCCCATTGCACCTGACAGAGTCACCATTAGGTTTTGCTTTTTAAGAAAACTTTTCATAGAATCACAGAATCAGCTAGGCTGAAAAAGACCTTTGAGATCATCAAGTCTAACCTGTGACCTAATACCACCTTATCAACTAAACCATGGCACTGGGTGCCACATCCAGTCTTTTTAGAAACATTTCTAGGGATGGTGACTCCACCACCTTCCTGAGCAGCCCATTCCATTGCCCAGTCACTCTTTGCAGTGAAGAATTTTTTCTGACGTCTAATTAATTTTCATCTCCTCTCTGCTTGCAGGTACTTTCCAAAGAAACAACTGTCAGAACCAGCTTAGGAAATTCCACGATTTCCAGTTTTCAGCAGGAAACCAACCCCTCAGAGGTCTGCTGAGAGCAAGAATCTCTGTCCTGCCAGCAGCTTTAAAACTCAGCAGCCCCAGGCAGGAGAGGATAGGGAAAAGCTGCTGCAGAGGGAGAGCAGCCCCAAGCATGAACACGTTTGTGCTTTGCTCTTTGAGCTTCTTTGGGCAGTGCCAAGCATTGGGAAGATGAATTCCTTTCTGCCAAACAGTGGCAGTTTTGTTATTTTATTACTGTTCTGGCTGAAATGCAGTGGCTGATCATGTTTGCACCAAAAGCATTACACTAGAAAGGAAAAGAAATGCTCTTTGATCCTCCATATTTTACTAAAAAAACACATGAAGATTCCATTGCATGGCAGCAGTAAAAAATAACTTCATTTTAACACCAGTCAAGATCCTACATTAGAGGCAGGGGAAGAGCAACACCCCGAAGGCTGTTCTGCTTTCTTTGCATGCCATCATGTTGTCATCTCCAGGTCTTAACCAAATCTCCTCTAACTTTTAAAAGATGCACGCACATCATCACCCCTTACCACTACAGGGACATACCCTCAGCCTGGGGTTTTACAAAGTGAGAGATTCAGTTCATTTTCATTGGCAGCTTTTGATGTGCAGAAAACAGCAATAGATGGAGCAGAAGTCAAAACTTTGCTTTTTACGAAGTCATCCATGCCTGTCAAAAACAGGGCCGCTTGGATTCAAAAAACTCCTGTGCATGGGCAGGATACAGGATTGGAGCACCTCAGAAAGCAGTTGAATGTCAATATGAGCTGCTACCAAGTTTGCTCCATGGAGGTGAGCAGTGCAGATTCTGCAGCTTCCCAGCACATCCTGCTCCCAGCCCACCACCACAGGAGCAGGACCAATACTTCTGCACTTCCCACCACACTCTCCCATGTTGCTAGCATGCTGTGAGTTCACTCACTTCTGCTGGGAAGGAGCAGCTGGGACCGGGAGGAATATTAGTGCTTAGGCGGTCACTTAGTGCCTGCCTCCCTCCCTGGGCAGGTTTATTTATCCACTACTCTCAGCAGCTTAAAAGCACTTTATAAAAGCCTGCCGGCACGGTGCCACAGAGTCCCTGGCCCAACCATCCCCGCACCTTGCCAGCCTGTCCCTCACTTCTGTATCCCTGTGTTTAATCCCATTTTAAATGCTGCCCTGGAATGTGCCGGTAGCTCCTCTTTTACAGTTGGTGGGTTCTTGAGCTTTGCAGCCCAAGCAACACTTCAGCAAGAAAGCAGGTTAAAACCCGGGGGGGCAGTTCTCTTCCCATTTTACAGCTACCCCAAAGGAGGAGAAACTTACCCTCAAGCCAAGGAAGAAGGCAAATGCAGCCCAGGCTCAGCCTGAAAAGCTCCATGATCTGCCAGCACAGCAGGGCAGAAGGAGCCCCCAAAGCCTCTCGACCACGAGGAGTGCCAGGCAGCTCACTTTTACCCCTTTCTCTGTCATTCACAGCAGAAAAGCTCTGCTGGGAAAAGAAAAACTCTTTTGTCTCTGCAGTGGAGGCTTGGCAGCTGCCTTATCAGCAAAGGATCAGCTTGGAGAGACAGTCCCGCTCAGCAGTGGTCCCTTAGGAGAAATCATATGACGTGCCAGGATGGGGGGGACGCTGGACCGGGATGCTCGCTGCCGCCCGGCTCGGCTCCTTAGCAGCAGTGCTTGCTCCCAGCAGTGACAGACACATGCTGAGCAGGCTGGCCCGCTGCCTTTGCCAGGGCTGGGAGTGGAGGGGGATGCAGGGCTGCCCAGCAAGAAAAAGCAAAGTCCAGCAGAAGTGTTAGGAGGGGCGTGGGATCTTTCTGCTGAAACCCTGCACTTGGCCATGCTGTCATAGGGTCGTTTTCTCCTTAGAGAGAATTATTCCCACCAAGAGGATTTTAAGCAGTGTTATAGCTCATGGCAGAGATAAAACCTCTCAAACCAGGTGTGGTTGTCCTAGAGCCAGAGAGTGATGGAAGGGGAAATTGAGCTGGATGAGGCAGCAGGCGCCTGCTGTGAGTTTACCCTGATCATCATCCTGAGGGTTGCTCAGGTTGAATTTGGCTTTTTGTGAATCACTCTGGGCTCTGCACAGGGAGGAAACCTCAAATCCCTCCCTAAGGAAAAACAGCAAAGGCTGACAGGTGAACAGCAGCAGAGCAAGCAAGAGTTACAATTTTGCTAAAGGTGTTCCCATCCAGCCACATCCTCTCAGCTCTAGTCTGTCTCATACCCTTGCTGAGGTCATTCTCACTTTAATAAACTTTTAAGCCTTTTGCACACACACACTTTAAAAATGGTGGCCTGACTTTCACTATTGGGGTCCAGTCCTGAATGGCACCAATGTCACAACTCCCAGCTCTGCCCACGAGACCAGGAATCAGCTTTCCCCCTATCAGAGGGATAACCTGTCTTCAAACAAGATGTGGATATAGTAAAGGATATTCTACAACCAAACAAAGGGGAAGGCTGGGGTAAGTTCTTGCCCCAGTGAGGGTGGTCTTGTCTGACTGTAGCACCATGCTTAAGAAAAATACCAGCTGGTTTCTTTGTGATTACTGTGGGTTTTTTCCCCATGGGGACAGGCCAAACTGTGATAAAATACAGGCATTTTTCATTTAAAAGAATGCAGATGTTAAATTCTCTGCTAGTTGACTGAGACTGAAAATGCAGACGCTCTTGACTGCATCTCCTTGGCACCAGACTGAGGAGAGCCCATACCAGAAACCAATGCCCTATTTAAGCCCCAGTGGAAAGTGGTCAGTCTAAAAGCAACTTGTCAGCACAGACCAAAAAGAATCAGTTGAACATTAGCCACTGAGATTTTTAGGGTGTCAGGATAGCACTTTGGCCTTACTTCTTATATGTGCAAGAAAGTACTCGCATATAAAATTGCTCTGTAGCCTTAGAGCCCAGTCTTCCCCACTGCACTGGCTTTCTTAGGGAACGGTGTAGCCTCATGCATAGGGAGGCTTTCTTCAAATGGTTTTCACAGCTTTTCCTGGGATGTCCCTAGGAAAGAACAAACTATTTTCCAGCTGTGGCCTCTCCCATGTGGGGCAGGAGAGTCCTGTAATTGCTGACTCTTGGTCACGTAATTTCCACATCAGTTCTTGCCAGCCCAAGTCTCATGGAGCAGCCTTGTTCTTGTCTCCATCGTCAGTTTGATGGGTGCATTGCTTTTTCTCATCATGTTGCAGCTCATGGTGAATTTAATCAGAGTGAAGTAATGATCAAGTGAAATTTCATCTCCTGATTGTGGTGTGGTGCTGGCCACCACACCTTCACACACAGGGGTCACTCACCACACACCAACTGTCTGGTGTGTGTCTGGGACAGGCACTGCTTTCTAGCACACAACAGCTGGAAGAGCAAGTGGAGACAAATATTTCACTAGCCCTAAACCTGTGGGATGCTCAGGGACAGCACAGTCGTCTGTCACACTTTCACCCCAACCTTGTAGCCAGCACAGTGCTTTGTGACACTGGAGACATCAGGAAGAAGCTTAAAATCTGAGCTCAATCCTTTGTGCTTCCCAGAGAAGAAATGGCAAAATTCATGCTGTGTCTGCAGAGTTAGGAAGACTGGGGTTCTGGGGAGTTTGTTCAGTATTTTTGAGGTGAAATCCTCCTCTCTCCAAAGGTAACATCCTTTAGGCGAGGTGGAAATGCTCATTGGCTTTCTTTTCAGCCCTCTGGTCATTGGCAGGTTTTCTCTCAATTGGAACCTTTCATCACAGAGATCAAATAGCATCAGATGTTTAGGAAAGTAACTACAGTAAAGAACATGTATCTCCAAAAAGGGGTGCAGAAGGAAGAAAAAATTACATGCCAAAATGCTCCCATGGCTGGGAAGTGGAGCTGCTATGGGATAAAGCAACCACTCCGGAGATGCCTGGGTTTAATTGAGTCCTTGCAGACCTGCTGCCATATGAGCAGCAGACTGAGACTATGGGGAGCCCAGAGCAGATGCACTCAGCCTGTCTGAGACCCTCATCTCCCATTGTGGGTGCCTAAGTGCCACAAGAAGTCCCACAGGTGCAGACATAAGGTGCATTGCCCAGGACCCCTCACCCTGGTAGGCAGTTAGCTTTACCCATTCGGAGCCTGAAATATCCCCCAAGGACTCATATGGTCCTGCCCTCATGGTAGGTCTCTGACTCATTGTCACAAGAAAATAGCAAGCAAGAGCAGTTCCCCTTCAAGAAAAGCCGTCAAGGATTGAGCCTCTTAATCTCTCTGTTCCTCACCTGGCAAGAGCTCAGCCTACTGACTTCATTTAAAGCAGACTGAGATGACGGCATCCCTTTTTTCCCATTTTCCTGTATTTCCAATCCCCCATCCTGCTGATCTTGGTGCTATCCAGGAGATGCCTGATGACCAGTCACCCCACAGTCCTGGGACAAGTCTAGCAATGGTCCCTGGGTTTCACCCTAGGCCACTGGCTCAGCAGATGGAGCTCCTTCCCAAGGATATGGGCAGAGCAGCTCCCAGATTGCAGTGCGATGCTGTGGCCACTACTGGCAGCTTGGAGCAGTACATTACCCTGTGTGCATCTTGAAGAGACAGAGAGAGCTCTGAAACAGGGAAAAAAAGTTGACTTTGCAAGGTTTTTTTTCTGCTGGCTTTGGAGGAGGAGTTTGTTCAAAAGAGAGGACAGGAATGGATCTTCCAGTTCCTGCTCCTATAGCAATTAGGAAAGAAAGACCTGTGCAGTAAACTCTACCTTTTTTTCCCAGTACTGAGGGACTAGAATTCTCTGGATTAGGAAAAGCCTCAGGTAATATTCCTGCTCTAGACCTGAGCTGGATTTGCAAGACTCTAGAGTGCTTATGACACTGTCAGGCTTGCACAGGGTAATCAGCTTTGCAGCAGCACTCTGTACAGGCAGAAAACAGCAATGTCTGTGCAGCCACCTTCATGCTGAGGTGAGCTAAAAACTCTCCAGGCATCGGCAGCCGTGGGGAGTGGGGCAGAGCCCCCCAAATCAGTATGGTTTCCAGAAACGAGCCTGCTCAGAGTTGTCTGGTGGTGTGAACTGCTGAAGGTCTCTCCATGTGTAAATACAGCCACAGGCCTCCCAGCTGGTTCAACTCTGTGGCTGGCATGGGGTTAATATGAGCCAAACTGCTGCTTCAGCCCAAGGGGCTGGGTCAGATCCCCATGGGCCAAGGGTTGAAAAAATGAGGCCAGTCATCCCTGTCCATCACTGGAGCTGTCAGGAGTTTCTAAAAGCCCAGACCTGGGGTGAGGGGAGCACTCACCATTAAGTTGGTATCTTCCCTGCTTCAGGACACAAATGAGTATATTTCCAGGTGGAGCAGGATCCTGCCTCACTCTGAAGGACAGACTGACTGTGTCCTTTCTTTCCACCTCCTCGGGCTGCTCCAGGTGTCCTGTAAGTCCTGTGTGCTGCTGGAAGAGGTGTTGTTGCCCCTACCTGCACCACATGGACCTCAGAGCAATTCCATTTCACCCTCTGCAGCCATCCCCCAGCCACTTCCACCTTGTGTTAAGCTCTGTTGGGCTTGCAGCTAATCTTGGCAGCTCATGTGATAACCTTGGCTCTCCCTCCTCAGCTGCAGAGGCAGCAGATACCTCTTTTCTCACATCATCTATATGTGCAGAAAAAATGGTGAGCAAACCTCCCCTGAGTTCCTTGTGGCAATAAATCCCCCAAACACCACCCATATTTGTCAAGCTGCTGCAGGAAATGAGAGCTAATGGGAGCTGTTTTCTACTTCACATGACTTTTCTGATAAAAAGGTCCATTTTAAACAGTCTAAAAGGGCTTGGTAAATGATTAATCAGTTTTTGCAGATTTGACAGGGCAGTAGTTGGTTTATGGCTTATTATGTTCTTCAGCTACCTATGGCTGCTTCTGCCACGACATGTTGTATACTTGCTCTAAAAGCACTTGATAGTGACTAACTGTTTGATAGCCTGTAAAAGGAACTTCAATATAGAAAACTGTCATTCTGCTTAAAGAAAGCATTGTTTCCTGATATGTTCTTTAAAGCGTGATGCTCTCCCTGAACCAACAGGAAGGTAAACATACGCAGAAGCACAGAATATTCTGAGCTGGAGGGGACCCACAGGGATCATCCTATTCTTAAGTGAATGGCCCACACAGAGATCAAAACCATGACTTTGGTGCTATTAGCACCAACTGAGGCAGCCTCAGAGTCTTAGAATGCTGAAAATCTGAGGATACAGGAATCACATAGCTGGAACCTGAATGGAGGTCTGACAAAGTTGTGACTCAGGTACTAAGAGACTGTGGGAGGTTCTGGGAAAAAATTTGGTCTGGAGGAAGGAGACTTTGAGGGTAGGTGCACTAAGGGGTTTAGGTGTGTAACTGCCCTTTGAGCTGGCTGATAAGTGTTTCATCTCTTGAAACACTTGAAGCCCCTGTTTAGCTATAAGAGGGTCTAAAGTCCTGGCTCATTTTCTGCTTATCACCGTGCTGAATATGTCAATGTTTAATCAGTGCATGCTAAGCGCTGCTAAGATCCTTGGGGTGAGGAATCCTGGCTTCTTTCAGCCTGGGGGACAGACAGGCCCTGATCCATACCTGATTAGCCCCTGATAAAACAGCCCAAATATAACACAACGTGTTTGGTATGATTTTGCTTAGTATCCTTGGGACAGCTGGCTTCCAGGGCACTGTGGGAGAATTCAGTCCACCCTGGCTTGGGAGCACTTGCACTCTGGGTGGGTTAGTAAGCACTCGCCAGAGCAGAGAGGCTTTGCAAGGACCAGTTAACTCTTCACAGGTAAGGGTCTCTGTGATGCCATAACCCCATGGATGGAGCAAGGATAGGGCTGGGTGTCGGCTCTGGGTCACCTCTGTGCATCCCTTAGCAAAAGCACTTCTCATCACCCCTGGGCATCACTCAGGCTGCCAGCTAGGCCACCAAATGTTTAATGCTTTCCAGAGACATAATTCTTAAAGGATGGGAGTGCAGCTTTAGAAACTCTCTTACCCTGGTAGAATCTCTGCTAGGAATCCCAATTTCATCCCGTGTTGCCTCTAGAAGTGCCACTGCCCGCTCTCCCCACTGACCACTCACATTTCACCTCTTCTCTGTGGGTGGCAGGGCTGGGGTATCCCACATGGCATCCCACAACACAGGAGTGAGTAAAACCCAAAAAAACCTGGAGGCAGGATGGCTTGGCTCAGGAGTTCCAGCTTGCTTTTATACAATTTTTCTTCTCCTTATCTTCTGCTCCTGGGAAAATCAAGGCATTTAAAGTAACTCTCTGTGAGTGAAATTACTGCATAGAAAGCTTGGAAACTTCCCTCACATCTTTTACTCTTGGACAGATTTTTGAGTCATGATGCCCATGTATTTGGGGGTTTTTAATGTGTGGCTTAATAGATATTATTAAAAAAAAAAAAAAAAAAAAAAAAAAAGTGAGAGAGAGGAAGAAAAGAAAAAGGAAAAATAAAGAAAAACGAAAGAAGAAAAAGAAAAGAAAAAGAAAGAAGAAAACGGTCTGTTTCCATTCCTTATTTTTTCAGTCTGGAACATGGTGCAACTAGTCTTAAAGGAGAGTCCTGTCTCCGAGCTGGCTTGGAGGGTGAAAGGAGGAAGGAAGAAGAGAAAGAAAGCTCCAAAGCCAGCAAACTGAGGACTGATCCAGCAAATAATAACACCTTCAAAGCGAAAATGTTGTTTTGCAAAAACATAAGGGTTTCACTGGAAACCACCCTGGCTGGAGCTGCAAAGCCGTGTCAGGAGCCAGGCCAGCACTGGGAGGCTGCCAGGTCTGAGTACTTTGGAGCTGGCAGAGTGCCCCGAGAATGTGTAATCCAACCTGTTCCCCAAAACCACCTATGTCCTGGATCACCATCTCTTTGGGACAGTAAAAACCTTCCTTTTCTTACCCTCCTCCCTTGGCCAGGGCTTGCCTGAGAACATTTTATCCACTCCAGCTCTTTTTCTCAGCTAAGTCTCACTCATCCCAAGAATGCACTTTAAAAACTAACCAGGCAGTTAATCCAAAAGGTGGTGACCTCTGGCATTTTTAATGGCTCCCTGGGTGGTTTATCATCTCTGTATATTTAGATACTGATGTCATGGTGACATGGGTAAATACACCCAGCCATTTATTGCTGGGCACAGCTCAGATGAGCAAGCTGGCTCCTTTTTCCCCTCTCCATATAGGCTGCTCCTGCAAGTTTTCATTCTGTGAGACCACAATGATCCCAGGAAGGGGCCAGGGAAGCCATGACTGCACAGAATGCATTGCCTTGAGCCCCCAGCCTGTTTCTCCTGCCTGTTTTTGCTGGAATAAGATGCTCAGCTGTGTCACATTAGCTGGCTTGGTGATGCTTGATGCAGCTGGAATATGTCACCTTCTGTGCATTTCTCAGCAAAACAAGATTTCAATGTAGTCCTGGTCTTGTAATAACTTCAATTTAATATACCTCATACAATTCATACAATATTCTGTTGTAATGCATTAATATTGTCTTTCATCGGATTTGTAATCATGTGGTTTGTCCTTGCTCAGCAGTAACCCAACCCTGTTCCCCGCCCACTTTATCCCTGATTACCTAGTGTCTTGTCCCTGCCTCTGGGCCCTGCTCCCTGGGGAAAAAGCCCCCGCACGGCCGGGGCCTAGGGCTCTCAGGCGCCGGCGAGCCATCGGGAAGATCTCCAGCCAAGCAAAGCGGGACTCGAGAATAAAAGCTGTTATATCTCACCCGGTGAGAGAGGGCAGAGTATTTTCCTTTTGCCATCGGCGGTCGTCTAGTCTCATGTAGAAATACAACAACATTCAATTTAATATCCTCATACTCTGCACCAGAAGGTCTTCCAGCCCCGCTGCAATATTATGAGAACTGAATGCTAATAAGAAATTAGAAACCAAGATTCCTTTTTTCCCCTGCAAGGGCCAGAGGGGATTTCCTGGGGTGATAGCTTTGGGATAGGTAGCAGGGCAGGCAGTTGAAGGGAAGGAGAAACATCCTGACACCCCCCACATCCCCATGCAGTCCAGGGAAGGAGCAAAGTGCAGGGAGTTAAAACATCTTTTGTCAGCTGCGTCCCTGGAGGTGTGGTGGGGAGCAGCAGGTGGAGGCTGGAGATTTCAGCGCAGCATTTCTCTGCCCGTGTTTAATGCAGAGAGGTTATGGATAGGGGAGGAAATCCAGCAGGGCTCATAATTAATGTAAACATGGCTCAGCCTGTGATGTTCAACTTATATGGTCAGGTACCAGCCCCTTCCCGTGGCCCCATTCCCCTCCAAGTTCTAGTCTGATTTTCATTCCTTCATCCTTGCTCTGTAGGACAGAGCAAGGCTGCAGCCAAGGGAGGGTCATAAGAATCCTGGCACAGGCATGCTCCAAAAAAGCTCAATACAGCTGCCAGTGAGCAGGCTGCCACAGCAGAGTAAAGTGATCCAGAGCTAAAGGGCAGGGAGGCTGGGCTGCAGACAGAATAGAAAAGCTGTGGGCCTCACCAAGATTCAATTGGGGTTTTTTGGCGTTTATAACTCTGTCTCATGAAAAAACATTGCAGGTGTGAGTGGCCAAACTTTGGAAAGGATATTGTGAATGGCTTCATGCAGCATCTTGGACATCTCCTTCACCAGCTAGAGTACAAGAATTCAGCAGCAAACTTGCGAACCAGGTGTTGATGCTGCAAAGGAATAATGGACACTGGGATTACCCACCGCTCGGGAAAATATGGAACCTTTCCAAAGGGGGATGACAAAGAAAGGTACTTGATGGAAGATGTCACATCAGTGAAGCAGAAGCCCTCCAAGGAGCTGAGGCCCATGTTGGGTGCCATCTTGCTGGGCCTCATCCTGTTCATTGCTGCGGTGGTGGCCTGGTGCTACTACACGGTGTCCCTAAGGAAGGCGGAGCGGCTCAAGACGGAGCTGATGGACCTGCGGGCAGACGGCTTCGTCATCCGCAACCAGCACGGGGAGGTGGTGTTTCGGCTGGCCTTCCGCTCGGGCAGCCTGGACCTGGAGTCGTGTTCCAAGGAAGGAGAGATCCTGAGCTGCTCGCGCTCGAGCCGGGGGCCGCTCAACTTCTTCATCCAGACGGTGAAGCCCAAGGACACGGTGATGTGCTACCGCGTGCGCTGGGAGGAGCTGGCGGCTGGCCCGGCTGTGGAGCACACCATGTTCTGGGAGGACGCCCACTGGTACGGGGGCTCGGAGATGAGCACCCAGCACTGGCCCATCCGCCTGGCCGGCTACCAGGAGCCCGTGCCCTACGTGACCAGCGATGTCTACTCCTTCCGCGACAGCTTTGGCGGCATCCTTGAGCGCTACTGGCTCTCCTCCAAGGCAGCGGCCATCAAGATCAATGACTCTGTGCCCTTTCACCTGGGCTTCAACGCCACTGAGCGCGCCCTCTTCTTCCAGGCCCGCTACAAGGACTCACCCTACAAGCCCCCACCGGGCCAGCAACCCTTCCCCGAGCTCAGCTACCGTGTCTGCGTGGGCTCTGACGTCACCTCCATCCACAAGTACATGGTGCGCAGGTACTTCAACAAGCCCTCCAAGATCCCTGCTGAGAACGCCTTCCGATACCCTATATGGTCCACATGGGCCCTCTACAAGAAAGATATAAACCAGAATAAAATTCTGAATTTTGCAAGAGACATTAAGAAGTACAATTTTAACTGCAGCCATATTGAGATTGATGACATGTACACCCAAGCCTATGGGGACTTTGACTTTGACCCTGTCAAGTTCCCCAATGTAACAGAGATGTTTGCAAAGCTGAGGGAAGATGGGTTTAAGGTCACTCTGTGGACTCATCCTTTTATACATATAGATTCACCCAATTATGAAGTGGGGATTGAGCGTCAGCTGTTCATCAAGGAACCTTCAGGACGGCTGCCAGCCATGGTGGAGTGGTGGAACGGCATCGGGGCCATCCTGGATTTCACCAACCCAGCAGCCCGCGACTGGTTCCAGAGCCATCTGCGCCAGCTTCGGCACAAGTACGGCATCACATCCTTCAAGTTTGATGCAGGCGAGACCAGCTACCTGCCCAAGCAGTTCAGCACCTTCCGCCCGCTGTCGGACCCCAGCATCTGGTCCCGGCGCTACACGGAGATGGCCATTCCCTTCTACGAGCTGGCCGAGGTGCGAGTGGGCTACCAGTCACAGAACATCTCCTGCTTCTTCCGCATCATTGACCGCGACTCGGTCTGGGGCTACGAGCTCGGCCTCAAGTCCCTCATCCCCACTGTCCTCACCATCAGCATGCTGGGGTACCCATTTGTACTGCCAGATATGATTGGAGGAAACTTCCTCCCTAACAAGACGGAGGGCACGGTGGAGATCCCCGACCGGGAGCTGTACGTGCGCTGGCTGGAGCTGTCGGCCTTCATGCCTTCCATGCAGTTCTCCATCCCGCCCTGGCTGTACGACAAGGAGGTGGTAGAGATCGCACAGAAGTTCACGGAGCTCCACGAGTCGCTGGTGGCCCCGCTGCTGCTGGAGCTGGCAGGAGAGGTCACCGATACGGGCGACCCCATCATCCGTCCCATCTGGTGGATCTCGCCCCGCGACGAGGCCACTCACCGGATCGACTCCCAGTTCCTCATTGGGGACACCCTCATGGTGGCTCCTGTGCTGGAGATGGGCAAGCAGGAGCGAGATGTCTACCTGCCAGCGGGCAAGTGGCGCAGCTACAAGGGGGAGCTGTTTGAGAAGACCCCAGTGCTGCTCACCGACTATCCTGTCGACCTGGACGAAGTTGCCTATTTCCTCTGGGTTTCCTAACAGGCTCTTCTTCAGCTGTGCGATGGACTCAATGATTACCAAAGGCTTTAATGACTTGGGAATTTAAATAATTTTTAATGTAGCAGTATTTCAGAATGAAATTTGAAGGAGACACCTGACACCTCTGTTTTGTGTGGCAAGTGTTCTAAAATAACTTATTAAAATGTATTGGATAAGTGTCTATGTTACAAGTGTGACAAGTGTAATGTATAGAAACACAATCTCTACTAATAATGTTTTCCCGCCAAGAAGTGCCACGCATGTTTCTTGTGTCTAAAGGCAGTAACTTGGTCTCCTTTGTTATCCAGTTTCACACATGATCCCCTGGGACTTTGAAAATTTCATGTCCTTAGTGAAGGAGGCAGCTGCAGCAAAGTACTTCTTTTCTCTTTTCTTTTTTCTTTTCTTTTCTTTTCTTTTCTTTTCTTTTCTTTTCTTTTCTTTTCTTTTCTTTTCTTTTCTTTTCTTTTCTTTTCTTTTCTGTTTCTTTTCTTTTCTTTTCTTTTCTTTCTTTTCTTTTCATTTGCTCTTTCTTTATATTTTCGTTCTCTTTCTTTTCTTTTCTTTTCTTTTCTTTTCTTTTCTTTTCTTTTCTTTTCTTTTCTTTTCTTTTCTTTTCTTTTCTTTTCTTTTCTTTTCTTTTCTTTTCTTTTCTTTTCTTTTCTTTTCTTTTCTTTTCTTTTCTTTTTTCTTAAAAAGCTGCCTATGGTTATCCTGAAGAGGAAGGCAACCAATTTGCAGCCTTCATATCAGATGGGAGCTGATGCAGGAGTTAAGAGTTTGCATTTCCCATGGCCTGAGCTATCTGAGCAGCAAGAAAACTACAGTACTTGCTAGTGCTGTGGCAGCTGTTTTCCCCTTTTTATAAATTACTGAGAACCATGCCCATGGTGTGCATTCAGGTAAGCCTGGTAAAATGTGGTGATATCTCAAGGCAGTCAAGGTTAAATCCTAGTACCAAGTCATGCAGGGGTTTATACTTAGTAGGATCCATGTGTGTTTTAGGACCATGTTTAGGACAAAGGGTACAATGTCGGGTCCCAGGAGAGAACTTGGCCTCCTCAGAGAGTTCAGACAATTAAGCAGCCTGAGTACCCAGCTGCTTCCATTTCCCCACTGAGAATGTTTTCTAACCCTGTGTTAATGGAGATCCCTGCCCATGACAGGTGGATCCTTCTTATCCTTCTGCCCATAGAGGTGACTTCTCCAGAATGAAGGTGTCTCAGCAGCTCCTGGAGGCTTGGGGTGATGAGGCTGGCTGTGGAACACTCTCCACTCTTGGTCCAATGTTCCCTGCTGTTTTTAAGCAAAAAGAAACTTTAGGTTGATGCAACCAACCAGTTTAAGAGAGTCCAGGGGTCTCTGGGCAGCAATGTGCCTTCCCAAAGTGAGAGAGAGATCACTTTGCTGGCTCCAGCACACCTCCAGTGGGCACCTGGGAGGTAAAGCTATGTGTGGCCCCATTGCAAGAGAAAGCTCCTTTTTTCAGGGGTTTGCCCCAGGGCTGCCCCATACAAAAAGTAAACAAAATGGGTCTGAGGAACACTGTGCTCAGTTGAGAGCTTTTTTGGTGCCCAGAGGAAGCAGACCCAAACCGGCTCAATCCTGTTATCCATCAGTAGGTCCATTGTGTCATGAGGACCCTGCATGGACACAACAGCAATGCCAAGTGGGATGAGCTAGAATATCTTGTAGATGCCCCTGAAATCAGCTGGAATTGCAGTAATGCTATAGCTGGTGTGGCAGTGGAGAGGAAAGACCAGCCTTAATTTAGGCATGCAAAAGGCAAAGCAGTGTTCAGTCTGGAAGTTGTGCTCAAGGTTAACAGGACACCATCGAAACCTTACCCACAGGCTTTCTCCCAAGCCAGGATAGTTCCAACAAAGCATCTCCCCCAAGGCTGAGAAAGTGTTTCTACAATTGCCGCTTTGAAGCCCCAAATGGTCCCCCATATGTGGTCTTGGGGGAACCAGAGGGTCCCAGGGCAGCCCAGCAAAATCCTCTGGCTGCTGTTGTTGCACTAAAAAAAAGTTTTCTGCAAACCTCATGCTCACAGTGCTGAGAGATGAGAGAGCCAGACTCCATCACCATCGTACAGTACCTCTGCGTCTGTGATCAATGTGCTCTGCATGCACACACAGCTCTGCCACCAACCTGCACCACAGGCTGATGGGAAAAAAACAGGCAACACAGAGACTTCCTGCAACCCCTGGGGATGACATGAGATGCCTGGTCCCATGGATGCAAAAATGTCTCCCCCATGCCTTTCCAGTCTGTCACTCCCTTTGCCTGCTGCCCAGCTGAGCCACAGCAAGCTACAGGGCACAGGTGCTGGAGGCATCCTGTGATCAGGTGGCACCACAGCCACCTCTCCACACCCTCCTGCCACCCAAGGGCTGCGTGCTGTTGGAGGGACATCTTATTTGCCTTGCTAAGCTTCAGTCCTGGTTGATTTTTTACATTCCCAGTGCTGCACATGAGCTTGTTGCTGGAGGTGCTGGTGACATGGGACTCTTGTCCAGAACGTGGCTCACCACAGGCTGCTTGTTTTTTGGCAGGGGGAGTTTACTGCTCTCTTTGATGACTGCTGAGATAAAAACCACCCAGCCCTACAGGCAAAATAAAAAAACCAAACAAATAAAAATCTGTTTTGCCTCTACTTGGCCTCTGGGATTTTGTGTCAGCACAAACCATCTTTATGGTTCTCCCGGCACAAGAGATCTGCAGGCTGGCAGCTCCTGCCCAGATTGAGGTTGTATTTTTTCCTGAGGCTGTCAGCCTGGCCATGTGCCCAAAGGACCTCCACTGCTGTCAGTTTGTCCTTTCACCACAGTCACCCCCAGCCTTGGGCTCTGCCTGCCTGCTGGCTATTTTCTTACTTCTAATCAAAGCTGTGATTTCAGGCAGGCGTGGACAGGCTCACACCTCGGGTCTCCTGGGCCAGCAGCCACTGCTCTGCTGTCACCCACAGGCACCTCCTTGAAATCCAGCTTGCAACAAATTGGCCCTCTGCTGTAGCTCCTCTGGGGTTTGGATTTTGCCACTAATGCTCCTCCCTGTGCAATGCACAGCTGCAGATGTCTTTTCAAGCACTGCCATGTAGCTGAGACCCAGCACAGAGCTGATCCCACTCACTGTCCCCATGTACGTGGCAAGCCTCAGACATGCTCTCTACACACTGCACTATGTTTTGGGAGGATGCAAACCAAACTCAAACCCAAAGCACCAATTCCTAGGAGGATCTCTGTATCATTGAGAGATCTGTATCCTGTAAGCCCAAGAGTGCTCTAAGTCACCAACCTGCCCGCAGGTCTTCAGCAGTGCCAGCTTCATCCCCTAAGTGATCATCAGCCAAGTGTATGGATGGCACTCGCACCCAAGGAAGAAGTCAAAGGAGAAGCATTGGGAAAATGTCTTTTATTGCAAAAGGAGTGAAATGAAGTCTCTCTCAACCCTCAAGCCACGCTGTATGGGTTGGCCACTGCTAGTGATGCCCAATGGCATAAGGTAGATATGGTTCATGCGGTAACAATGGAAAGGGAAGGAAAACATTATTTGGGGCAAAAGGGGTGATGTGAGGCAAGACCGACTCCTAAATGAGGCCCTCCCATAGTCACAAACATCTAGTCCATCATCGTCCTTGCTGTCAGTGCCATTTGGAAAGGGAAACCCTGGGGATGATGGGGACAGCAGAAGGACCTTCTGGAGAACCCAAGGGAAGCTGAGAACAGGCTCCTCTTGTTCATTCCCTACAGACAGTCTTGAAGTGTATGTCCTCTGAGAGCAGCATGGACTAGCAAACCCCCAGACTCAGTGTTGATAAACCATTTTTGGAGTGAATGTCAGTAGAAATTGGGCCCCGACCCTAGAGGCATGTATGGTCCCCACCCCTGGGGGCTGACACAGCACTGGGGTTCACCTGGACAAGGCCTTTTCCAGGCCAGCCCGAAGGCACAGCTAGTCTCTTTGCTGTCAGGACCTAGGGGAGGACAATCTTCAGTCCAGTAGGATTGTCTGCCATCACTGCAAACACAAGTGTGAGGTTACTGCCAGCTTCTCCTTTTAAAACATACACCAAAGCTGCAGGCTGCAAGCTTTAAATAAAACTATCTCTGCGTCCGGTTGTGTCCGTTCTGCACCACCACATATCTCAATCCTGATTTCAGTGAAGACTAGATTAAGAAAAGCCCCAAATCTCCCTAAACCACAAGCCCACCAACTTGGTACAGATGGACATAGTTAAACTTCTTTTTGTTTTCCAAAATTTTATCTCAATCAAGGTGATTCATGTTACAGTTCACACCAGTTGGGAATTAGGAATTAGAAAAGTGGTTAAAAACAGACCCACCAGCATTACAGTCTGACAGAGGACAGCATGTACAAACACAAGCATCCAGAAATTCTGATACACAACAGTGCAAGCTTCAAAATTCAGTCACAGATGCATCATGTGTGAAAAGGCTGAATCCAACTCCCAAACCTTGTTTGGGGCTTTTTCTTGGCTGAGACAAGCTAAATCCAGCTTTGGCCAGTGTCCCAGGGTGTAAATCAGACAAATATCCCTAGCAGCATTTCCCAAGGTATCTGTGCAGTTTCTGGTCTGCAAGGTCTGAGAGATCCTCAAGTCCTGCAGTGCTATAGCATAGTGTTAGAAATAGTGGTTTTGGTAAAAAGTTGGATGTAAAGGGCATCTGGACGCCTGTGAGAGAACTTAAGGCAGCACAGCTGACCCTATCCCCAACATCAGCCCATGGTCCTCTCAGCAGCTACCTTTCTCCTTGCTGGACCACTGAACAGCCATGTCCACTTGTGCCCTAATTACAGCATTTAGAAAAATAAGGATATTCTATAATCTTACCAATTCATTGATATAGTTAAATAAAATAAAATTATATCTTTGTTAATAAAATCCTTTATTTTTGCGGGGAGGGGAAAGAAGACAGCACATCTAATGGAGAATTTCCTCCATGACATTCCTGACAGTGCCAGAAACCACTGCAAGGAGATAGAAGGCACTCATCTGGCTGCTCCCATCATTTTAATAGTAGAAGCATATTAACAGGGATGCTGTGTTTCTCTTCACACAGCCTCTTCTTCATGAGTGGTGTGTATGGTGAGTGGCACAGAACCAGGGGAAGAGAAGACCGTGTCTCATTGATGCCTTAAGTTTTAGCTTTTTTCATATTCTGTGTTGTCTGGGTGTGTAGTTCTGAGCCTCATATTAACTGTTAGTAAGCTCTCTTCACAGAGTAGGTAGATAAATCTTTTCCCAGATGGAGACCAAGGACAACAGTTACAAACTGTCAGGCCCCAAAACATAAACAACGGTGGACTGAAGAGAGAAAACAAGAAGGACTGGACTTCATAATCTGAAGATGTAATTGGACAATTAACCCCAATATGCAAATAGACCAAACCTTATAAAAGTGTGAGACCTCATGACCAGTTGTCCATTTTGTGACCATTTTGGGTCCATCTTGGGGATAGCCCTGGCCAGGCTCCTGTACTGCCCAAGGTGTATCCTTAAAGGACTTTTAATAAATATCTACTTTACTCTCTAGCTCTGTCTAGTCACTGTTCCAGGTCAGCCTTCCCAACGCATCACCATAGTCATGCCAGGATCCTTCCCATGAAGTCCTGTGCCAAGGATCCCAGTTCTGCAACGGCAGCTGAGCTGTGCAACAACACCTCCTCCACCTAATGACTCCTGTGCCAAGGGATGACAAATATTTCATAAACAAAGGTTGAAAGGGAAAAGCTGGAGACTCTCAAATCATGGTCTTCATGCACTTCTGGGGCTGCAGAAACTCCCTCCACACTTGGCCCTTCTTAAGGGCTTTGGCCAGACTTAACTCCTCACCTTCAATAACACCCTGCAAGCAAGGGCCAAATCCTGCCAGTGCCTTGATGAGGGACACTGAAGTTCCAGGAGTAACTTCTTGCCAGAGGGTGTCTGTAACTTGCAACACCACCACTATTTGCTCTGGGGGCTGAGAAGAAACTTGAGTCCTTTAGAATTAAAAGCCTGAGAAACAAACAGGCTTCTGGAAACACTTGTACTCCAGCTGGGCAGGGACCTGTAAGCTCCCCTACATCTCATTTTGAGATTAAATTATACAGGGTAGATTCAGGTCTTAAGGGAGTTCATCAAACCAGACTTACTTCTTAACTACAAAAGCTTTTGCCCCTAACACCAAAATTTCTCCTCCTGCACCCCATCAGAACTCTCAAGCTTAGTGTATCTCCTTTTCTGCCTCCTCAAAAGCTCTGTGGCAGGAGATGGGCTTTGAGAAACAGCCTCACTGGTACCAAACCCTACCCAAAACATGCACCATATCCCTGGGTGGCTGACTTGTGCCAGAGCCATGCCCACCCTGGACACAACCCCAAGAAAAGGCCCACAGATGCTGAGCTGTCTTTGGCTGACTGTAGTCTGGGCAGGGTGCCCAACCCTTCCCAATCATCATGATTCAATTCTGCAGAAGCTCATTAAAAATTCAGGGAACACATGTTCCGAACTGGGGCAGAGCTGGGAATTCTTGCCTTAGGGAAGAGGGCGGCCAGACTTCAATCCTGTTTGCCCTGCCTCAGGTCTCTGTAAATGCATTTTCCCACACAAAACCAAATGGGAAATTTGTCAAAGAGGCAGCTGCTGGGGACTTGGGGTGCAGGATAGCCCCATGTACCCTCCAGAGGCCTCTGACAGCAATGCCACTTCCAACAATACCAATCCTGCCTAAGAAAACTCCGTGGGACTCTCCCAAGGAGAGAGGAGGGCTGACTCAGGAAAACCCTCAAGAAAATCATCACTTCTAATGGTGACCTGAGCTGAGATGGGTATTAGCTTAACTTCACGTCTGATGAGAACATTTCCGTGGGTGCAGTGAGAACACTCGCTGGCACAGACCCATCTGTCCGTAGAGCTGGTGTTTTCCACCCACAGGCAAGACAGCTATCAGCAAGTGGCACTGTCAATCCGTGACACGTGCCGCTCGCGGGAACCGGCTGTTCCCAGGGAAGCGCCACACGGAGTGTATAAGGACAGATTTGCTCCAGGCAGCCCTTCTGCCAGCAACCAACCTCATCTGTCCTTAAAAACCAAAAAGCATGGTATCAGCAGGATAATCGTGTAACCAAGTGGGGTCATAAATATTTAAAAGATGGGACATGCTGGTACAGGCGGTGCTGCACTAGGAAAGGCAATGTTGATGCCCCAGGCAAAATATACAGGCAAGAGCCTTGTAGAGGAAGTCAAATGGGTGAGCAGGTGGGATGCAGCTGTCTCAGCAGGAAATAAGCAACCCATTCAGATAAAACCAATGGACGTCACTTTAGTGACGTGGCCTGCCTGGAACCCAGGAAAGTAGGAGCATGGGGCAACTGTTAGTCCAGCGCCATGCCAGGCAAAAGGGTGAAAAAATAAGTGTGTGTGTATATATATATGTAACTCTATTTTGCTTTATGCTCTCAAAAATATCCATTTGAATATATTTGCCATATTATAAAACTTATGGCAGGCTGTGCTGTAACAATTCTCCCACAGCACATACCCCCATGCCCAGTGCCAGGTGCTCCCACAAGACTAGGAATGCACCCCACTGGCATCTCTTCCATCAATTTCCATCTCTTAAATCCTTGAGAACTGAAATGTACTGGGTTTACCACTGTCTGCAAACAGACTGACAACTCATTTCTGACCTATACAGATAAATTGCTGCCTACTGTAATCGAATCAGAGCCTACTGCCAGACCCAAATTAAAAAAAATCAAGATCAATCCCCAAATAAAAAAAAAATTATCCCCAAGAATAGCGAAGTCTATTTAGTTCCCTTCCTCCACCCCTGTCTCAAATGAAATGTGCAATTAGAGTTATTATTTGTTAGACAGTCCTAGGTAAGGCATAATTATTCCAAAGCTGATGAAGAAGCCTGTTAGGAAACCCAGAGGAAATAGGCAACTTCGTCCAGGTCGACAGGATAGTCGGTGAGCAGCACTGGGGTCTTCTCAAACAGCTCCCCCTTGTAGCTGCGCCACTTGCCCGCTGGCAGGTAGACATCTCGCTCCTGCTTGCCCATCTCCAGCACAGGAGCCACCATGAGGGTGTCCCCAATGAGGAACTGGGAGTCGATCCGGTGAGTGGCCTCGTCGCGGGGCGAGATCCACCAGATGGGACGGATGATGGGGTCGCCCGTATCGGTGACCTCTCCTGCCAGCTCCAGCAGCAGCGGGGCCACCAGCGACTCGTGGAGCTCCGTGAACTTCTGTGCGATCTCTACCACCTCCTTGTCGTACAGCCAGGGCGGGATGGAGAACTGCATGGAAGGCATGAAGGCCGACAGCTCCAGCCAGCGCACGTACAGCTCCCGGTCGGGGATCTCCACCGCCCCACTGGTTTTATTGGGGAAAAAATTGCCCCCTATCATGTCAGCAGATATGAAGGGGTACCCCAGCATGCTGATGGTGAGGACAGTGGGGATGAGGGACTTGAGGCCGAGCTCGTAGCCCCAGACCGAGTCGCGGTCAATGATGCGGAAGAAGCAGGAGATGTTCTGTGACTGGTAGCCCACTCGCACCTCGGCCAGCTCGTAGAAGGGAATGGCCATCTCCGTGTAGCGCCGGGACCAGATGCTGGGGTCCGACAGCGGGCGGAAGGTGCTGAACTGCTTGGGCAGGTAGCTGGTCTCGCCTGCATCAAACTTGAAGGATGAGATGCCGTACTTGTGCCGGAGCTGGCGCAGATGGCTCTGGAACCAGTCGCGGGCTGCTGGGTTGGTGAAATCCAGGATGGCCCCGATGCCGTTCCACCACTCCACCATGGCTGGCAGCCGTCCCGAAGGTTCCTTGATGAACAGCTGACGCTCAATCCCTACACCAAAATTGGAGGAATTGTAGTTTATGAAAGGATGAGTCCACAGAGTGACCTTAAACCCATCTTCCCTCAGCTTTGCAAACATCTCTGTTACATTGGGGAACTTGACAGGGTCAAAGTCAAAGTCCCCATAGGCTTGGGTGTACATGTCATCAATCTCAATATGGCTGCAGTTAAAATGGTATTTCTTGATCTTTTCAGCAAACCGCAAGAGTTTATCCTGGTCGATATCATTCTTGTAGAGGGCCCATGTGGACCATATAGGGTATCGGAAGGCGTTCTCAGCAGGGATCTTGGAGGGCTTGTTGAAGTACCTGCGCACCATGTACTTGTGGATGGAGGTGACGTCAGAGCCCACGCAGACACGGTAGCTGAGCTCGGGGAAGGGTTGCTGGCCCGGTGGGGGCTTGTAGGGTGAGTCCTTGTAGCGGGCCTGGAAGAAGAGGGCGCGCTCAGTGGCGTTGAAGCCCAGGTGAAAGGGCACAGAGTCATTGATCTTGATGGCCGCTGCCTTGGAGGAGAGCCAGTAGCGCTCAAGGATGCCGCCAAAGCTGTCGCGGAAGGAGTAGACATCGCTGGTCACGTAGGGCACGGGCTCCTGGTAGCCGGCCAGGCGGATGGGCCAGTGCTGGGTGCTCATCTCCGAGCCCCCGTACCAGTGGGCGTCCTCCCAGAACATGGTGTGCTCCACAGCCGGGCCAGCCGCCAGCTCCTCCCAGCGCACGCGGTAGCACATCACCGTGTCCTTGGGCTTCACCGTCTGGATGAAGAAGTTGAGCGGCCCCCGGCTCGAGCGCGAGCAGCTCAGGATCTCTCCTTCCTTGGAACACGACTCCAGGTCCAGGCTGCCCGAGCGGAAGGCCAGCCGAAACACCACCTCCCCGTGCTGGTTGCGGATGACGAAGCCGTCTGCCCGCAGGTCCATCAGCTCCGTCTTGAGCCGCTCCGCCTTCCTTAGGGACACCGTGTAGTAGCACCAGGCCACCACCGCAGCAATGAACAGGATGAGGCCCAGCAAGATGGCGCCCAACATGGGCCTCAGCTCCTTGGAGGGCTTCTGCTTCACTGGTGTGAAGCTCTCTGGCAGGAAGGTGTACATGGTGCTGTGCTTTCCCTAGAGCTTTCTGCAGAGGCTAGGGAAAGAGGCAGGCCTGGGGTTCTCAGGAGAAGACAGCAGATTGTTAGGAGAGCTCCCACCTCCACCGCATCCCAGAACACCCATCTCTGAAAAAGGAGAGGATATAAATAGTCTGAGAGAACCTTTGAGATTCAAGGGACAGTCTGTCATCCACTTGCTCCCCCCAGCCCCCTCTGCCTGTCTGTGACATGCCAGGTGCTGTTTTCCAAGTACCAGGCATCGTCTCCAATTACTCCATGCAAGATAACACATGTGGAAAACAATCTGAGCCCTAAACGGGGAACAACCCTGGGGCATTGAGGACCACATCATTACCATATTTAATTTTTTTGTTGTTGTTGGGATGACTTTCAGTGAGGCATGTGTGGAGACTGGGTAGCAGTAGAAGGAGGCTGAACAGGAGCCAGATGAGCACTCTGACAGTGTCTTTAATAGACAGGGATAACTGAGAGCTATAAAAGATACCACATAATGAATTCCATGCAACTACTCCTAATTTTAATCATACTGCCTCCCTGCCAGATTTAATTAATCTGCAGCAATATCCCCTTCTTGTCCCAAGCATGTTCCAAGCTGCTCCACTTGGGTGATGCTTTGCAGTGAAGGTGGATAAATCCCTGCATCTCCACAGCTCACAGAGAGCCAAATGGGGCTGGGATACCAGTGATTCATGTTTAGTTTTGGGGGACATGTAGGGGGTACAGTGAGTGGCACAGAATAGTTGCCTTCTGCCATGCACTCAGAGCTTTGCAGCAGTTCTGGGTGGAAAAGAACTTCCAGCTCTTCTGGAAGAAAAGCTAACCTTGTAGGAAGTGAGCAGTGGGCCCTAAGGGCCCTTCCTCCATCCAGCAAGGCTCCAGGCTGTAGTTCAGCTCCAGCCCATTTCCCCCTGCGTGGCCCCAGGAAAGAGGGCTGGGCCAAGAGTCTAATGGCTTTTCCTTGGCCACCGCCTGGTTGGGCTCTGCCAAGCATAACGCCCAGGGTCCAGGGGGGGGAAAAGTAAAGTAAGGACATGGGAGAGCAAGAAACACAGCTGCAGGAGTAGGGGAGGGAGAGCAGCTGCAAAGCTGCAGACCAGCTGCCTGGTATCTGCCTGGTGCCAGCAAACACATCCATCTCCTCCCCAAGCTGTGGGGCTGTAAACCTGTGGGCAAAGCAGAGGGAAAAAACCTCTTTTTGGCACTGATGAAATCAGTTGCAGAGACTCCCTCTAATGACTTGTTTTTCTTAAGAAAAAGGAAGAAAAAGATCCAAAATGAACTACAGAACCCTCTCCTGCCACAGGCACGGCAATCCAGAACAAGAATCTCTGTGCCTCAACAGATCCTTCTCCCCAAGAAAGGAAAAATAAGGCAGAAAGAGGTCTTGAACACCACCTAAGACTTGTTGCTCCACTATAGGGATGTTCACCCATAAACGCAGAGCAGCATCTGTGCACAGGCTCGAAAAAACCTTCTGTGTTTATATTCATCTTGAAGCACATATTGGACAAGACCTTGCTGTTGCGGGAACTTCATGTGTAGCCAGACGGGTCATTTTAACCTTCCCGTGGGAGTCAGTAACTTTCTAGACAGCCAGTTGCTTTAAATGGGATTATAGAGGCATTAGGAAGTGATTAACCTGAATAGGCGATAGGTTCAGTTAAATGACTTGTCCCACTGCCAGCTCCCACAGAACCCTCACTTGCCAGCGGGGGCATGGGATGGGGACAGCTCCAACCACTCCAGCTGAGTCACACAGCACTGGATCCTGCCCCCTAGGAGGGTAACTGGGCTCTCACCTACACAGTATTTGCCACACAAGGCCAGCTGAGCCCAGCCAAAATTGGGCAATAAAGACAGGGAGGAGGTGGTGGTGGGATGAGGCTGTGTTTGAGGTAAACCTTCATCCCTGCCTCAGCTCTTCCTTGGCTTTAAAGTGAACCAAAAGGAGCACAGGGTATCCCAGGGATGGCAGGGAAGGAGTGTTTGCAGAAGGACCTTGGCCAAAACCAGCCCAGCTGAGTGAAGCCACGAAGTGGCAGGATGCTTCTGGAAATACAGACAGGTACACTGAGCCCAAACAAGCTCTCACCCTCTCAACACTGGGAGGTCTTGGGATGCCAGAGAGAGAGAGACATGCAAATACCTGTCACTCTGGAGGCATGCCTGTGTCTCACTCATGCCTTATCTGGGGACTGCAAAGCTCAAGGGGGGAAAAAATGAAACACAGCCTCCCCTGAGCAGGACTTGCAAATTATTTGAGAAAATTATTTTTTTTAAGTTTTCACATTTTCTTTACAAAAGAAGAGGGGAAAAATAACGTTTTCTTCCCCAGTTCTCATTCAGGGTTTTAAGCCCAAGAAGTATCTGATACTGCTGCTGTGACTCTGTCTAAAATTGACAACAGCTCCCAGGGCTTCAGGGAGTTTCTGGATTTTTATCTCCCTTTCAGGAAGCTGGTTTATTATTTATGAACTACTTCGAAGCTGCTCTATTTTTAGGCTGTTTCCTTCTCCCTCCCCATGGACTGGAGCTGATGGCACACATGAGGGAGCCATCACTGCCACTGGCAGTAGAGAAATAAGGTGTTCTTTAAGAAAGGTTTTGCAGCCTCTTGAGTCCCTTGGACACCCACCTGCCTCAGAGGGATGTGCAAGCTGGGTGATTGAGCTGGTGGATTTAATCCAGCTCTGACTGCTGTGGCTAGGCCAGGATCAAACCCTGTGGCTGCTGACAGACATTGACCACTTGGACACCATTTCAACAAAGATGCTGAGAATAGTGTTTGCAGGCATCACCCAGCGCAGTGATCCAAGGAAATCTCCAGAAACAATCTGGGTCTGTGCCCTCTATTTTTTTGCCTTGTTAACAGAGTGTACATTCTCCAGTGGGAGATTTGGCTCCGTCCCAGGTGAGAGCTAAGTCTACCAGGCTCCCCAGAGACGCCTTCCGCCTCTCACTCACAAGCTGCAGTCTGCAGAGGTGCCTGCCCATGCACTGCCTGTTTCAACTTTTTTTTTTTTTTTTTTTTTTTTTTTTTTTTTGGAGTAATGTTAAGTTGTTATTTTGCTCCAAGATGACATTGTGGCGACCTTTAATTCCTCAAAAATACAAACAAAAAGAAGAATCGAGGAGGGAGAGTGTCAAAGTCAAACAGCATGTTTGCAGTTTGCTGTGCCAGAGCTTCCCAGCTGACCCAAAACAAAGCCTTTTCTCTGTGTTCTGTGGAAGCAGCGAGTTGCCTTGCCTCAACTCGAGATGAAAGCAAAACATCTGAGCAGGACACACTTTATGGAGTAAAAATAAAAATCCATTTTTTGACCGCTTCTATTTTTACCAACACCACCGCTAACCACGGGCTGCGAGACCCACAGCACCACTAACCCCAGCCACTTTGCAATTAGGACATTCGTTTAAAGAGGGTCAATAACATACCACTGGTCTCTATTGCCCTGGCAGGGTCAGGTCTGAAGCGTGCTGGGGGCCAAGCTCCTGCTGTGGTCCCACACCCATTTCCCATCCTGGGATGCCAGGAAACCCTTCCTCTTCCACTGCAAGGTGCTGCTGCCTCCTCCCCAAACATCTTGGCAGGAGCTGAGCTCAGGAAACAGTACAGAAACACTGCAGATTGTACCAGGAGGCATCTCCAACCCCACACAAGAGCAGGGAATTAGGACAGCAAGTTAAGGGAGAAATTTCTTCTCTGCAAAAAAGCTGTGGGAGCAAAATGCCTCCACGTGCCCCTGGAACTCCCTGTAGGGAACCTGCCCTGACAAAGGGAGTTTGCACACCTTAAGATGGGGGACAAACAAACCCTTCCTGGGGGTTTAATTCCCCTTGGAGGGGTCTGCAGCAGAGCACCGGAGCTCTTTGAAGGGCTTTTTGGAGTCAAATAGGGTGAAATCACTGCTCCTCTTGGAGCTTGGTGCTGATGGGAGCAGGTGGGATGAGTGGGAGCACCTTGGTGACAACACTGCCACAGGGTACAGAGCTGGTCCCCACACACCCTGATTCCACATGGATCAGAGACACTGATTCCTCCCTAATCCTGTGGATTCCCCCATATACTAAACTGGATCACTCTGAGGCTCTGGGTTTATCCCTGCAATACTCAAGCCACCTCGGGGTGCATTTGTGTGACACAGACACTCAGCCCCTGAGCCAGGGCAGCAAACTCTGCCTCTGCAGGGAGAGCGAGGGGAACACGGTGCCCCCGGGGAGCCCCCACCTTCACCGTCCTTGCTGTGGTTGGAGCAGGGATGGACACACTGCGTGGCCTGAGGGCTTCCTGGACATGCTGCGTTGGGGGGACTGCTGCAAATTCCCCATCGCACCCGTCTGTTGGACACAGCCAGGCCCAGGCAAGGAGGCACCTCATCCCTCCGGGGCATGGTGCCCCAGTGCTTACCTGGCCATGGCTTCCTGGGGATCCCTGCCTGCCGCCTGGCTCCACCGCAGATGTCTTTTTAAGTACATAAAAAAGGAGCACTGCTACATCTCCACGTCCCCGGCAGCTCCATCCTCTCCATCGCGCAGGGCGTTCCGGGGGGCTCCGAGGCGGCCGCTCCGTGAGCAGCGGGTGTCCGCGGGCAGGAGGAGGGGACCAGCACGTCACCGCCGTGTTTTCTCAGGCACCGTGACGGATGTGCGAGCGGCCAACCCTCCGGCCGGGGTGTGCCAAGGCGAGCGCAGCCCGGCCGGGAGGGGCGGCCGCACACGGGCGCAGCTTCCACCAGCCTCGGCTCCCGGAGACCCGGGATCCGGGCTGGCGTCTCACTTCCCTGCCGGGCGAGCGGGGAGGGCCGGCGAAGGCGCATCCCCTCCCTGCGCTCACGGGAGCGCCACAATCAGCAAACAAAACAAAACAAACAAACAAAGACAACCCCAAAATCCAATACAAGGTTTGGGGTGGTTTTTGTTTTCTTCCCCAAATCTTGTGAGGTTAGGCAGAGTCGCGATCCGGAAGAGTAATGAGGCTGCCTTGTGTGAAAAGAAACAAGTCGCCCCACTGCTGCTGGCTGGTTTGTAAGATAGGACTAAACAGCACTGGGCACTCAGAGGATAAACCCCAAATCCATGTGAATACAGCGCTCATCTGCAAAGCGCAGACGGGCTGCTAGCACCTCGCTCCTGCAAGAGGAGGCAGGAGATTTGAAGCTGTGGCATTAGCTCTGCCCAGTCTAAAATGCTTTCACCTTTATTATAGGAATAATGATTTTGTAGCCCAGTTTTGTCCTTTAAGGTTTTCAGTGTCCTTTAAAGTGATGCTCCAAACCCATTTAGACACCTCATCCAGTGTTTGACCGTGAATACAAAGCAGCCACTGGGAACCAGACCTTCTGGCAGCAGACAACTTAATATTTAACACTCCTGAAAATTCCCCCTTTACAATATCATCTTTCTTGTTCTACACCCCATGCTAATTATCAAGATGAAGTTTAATAAGCTGGATTTTCACTTTAACCCTGCACATAACTTTCATCTCACGACTAAATCATGACCAAAGGCTTTTGCTTTTCCCTGCCTGGAGGCATATCAGAGAGCCTGAATTTATCTGAGCCACAAAGATTCGTGGAGACTTTAGAACAAAATGAGTCCTCCTGGTCCACTTGGTATCAAAGTACATTGGGCACAAGAGAGAGATCTCCAGGGCTCTCCCTTTAAGGACATGTCTCCGTCCACCTTGGAAAAGTCCTACAGCCTTCAGGGGAGCTGGAAGGAGGGATCTTGTCTCTGAAATCGTGGTCCATAGGGTAAACCTGAGCCCAGCAATCCTTTCCTCAGCACCTGCTACGGTCATCAGATCTTGTGCTCAACAAGCACAAGTGGCAACAGCAGAACACCAAATACTGGTGTGCTTCAGCTTATTTCATTTGCCACTTTTGCCATGTAAGATACACAGCCACAAAGATTTTGGTGTCTTTGCACTGTCCGTTGGTTCCCCAACCCTACTCTGGCAAGTACCAGACATGTGTCATCTACTACCCCATCACTCCAACAGCCTCTCCCCAAAGCAGGTGTCAATCTCACTTCTCAGCTCCAAGGCAAACCACCCCACAAGTGGGACCTAGTGCCCCATTTTGTCACACAGATTATTTATTTAAAGAGCTGACTCTGAGCTTTGGGAGTGTTCAGCATTTCGGATGCTGATGCAGGCTGAAACCTGAGCCCACCCTAACATCCAATCGCTACAAGACGATACGGGGGAGAGATGGAAACCTAAGAACATCCCTCTGACACAGCCCTGCCGATTTTCCATGAAAATCTAGTCACCATGGAACTCCAGGCACTGGCATCTCCAGAGAACTGTGGATGGCTCATGATGCTGGGCTGTTGATGCAAGTCCTGGAATTTACAGTCGTATGCAACAGACAGTGACAATGGACAACCTTGGCCCAAACACAGTCACCAATTCCTTTAAGTGCTCCCTTGCAGCTCTTCCACGTGCAGATCCAGCCACACAAGACACAACCTCACAAATGTCGTTCTCCACTGGGTTGTAGGTATCTGCCGTGCCAGGTATTTGCCATTTGGACATCATGAGTATCCCAAGGTGGTAAGGGGGGAAAAGGGGAAGAAGCATTTGTGCTTTCTAACACAGCTTTGGCTGCTCCTTGCCATGGCCAGTGATGGGGGAGCTGCCCCAAAGCCCACTCCAAAGCCAACCCAGCACAGAGCGCAATGAGCTGCATATACCCATCTGCAAAGTTTTCACTGCCAAGCATCTTATCAAGCGGCAAAAGTTGAAGCTACAGTTTGCATGTGGTGCCGGGGACATGTCTCCGTGCTCTGTTCATTTTCTCCGGGCGGAGAAACTCCCATCCATCAGAGAACTCGCGCCCCAAGCTCCGGGCAAAGCTCAGCACCTTCACCCCAGGGCCTTCCCGAGCCATCGCCGATGCCGCAGCCCGGGGTCTGCGGGAGGGGGACCCCCTCTCCAGCCTCCGCCCGCAGCCCCCGAGCCGGGCTTGTGCCCCCCGCCCCCGCCGCGAGCGCAGCCCCGGGAGCCGCTCACTCACCGGCACCGCCGGGCCATGGCCGGGTCTGCCGGGCCCGGGGGCTCCGGGCGCGGGGCTGAGAGCGGTTCCGGGGTTGGGCGCTGCCCGCTCCGCCCCGGCTCCCGCCCCGGCTCCCGCCCCGGCTCCCGCCCCGGCTCCCGCCCCGGACCGGCGCTCCCCGATGGGAGATGTAGTTCTGCCCGGGGAAGGCAGCTCCGGGAGCCGCCGGACCTGCTGGGGATGTCCGGAGCTTTGTGGGGATAAGGTTTCTCCAGGGGCTGGGGGCGGATCGGGGTTTGGCGCTGGCGGGGCTGTGCCGGGATGCTTTTGTGTCGGGGTGTTCATGAGATGCTTTGGGGCTGGGACGGAGCTTCAATGGATGCCTTTGGGTTGTGCTGGGCTATTCATGTGATGCTTTGGGAGTGGGATGTGCTTTTCATGGAACGATTTGGGGCCGGGCCAGGTTTTTCAGTGGGATGCTTTTAGGCGGGGATATGCTTTTTATGGGATGGTTTTAGTCTGGGATGGGGTTTCATGGTGTTTTCCTTGCTCCCGGGAAGATCGAGGTACTCTTGGTGCAGGCACAGCGGGCAGGTTGCTGCCGGACTGGAATGTGGTCCCCAGACAGCTCTGTGCTGGAGCATCCCCCCACTGTGAGGACCACAGTGCCGTGGATTTATGATCAGCAGCACACATGAAGGGGCCGGGTGCGGCTGCCCCGTGGCACTGCGCTCTCAGATCATAGTCAGACAAGGGCATTTCATGCCTTCATTAATTATGTGCTGCTTGCAAGTACCCCTCCTTATTTAGCCTGTGTCAGTTCTCAGTATCCCAGATGGATGGCAGCTCTTCCTGGACAACTTGCCAAAAGCAAGCACGTCCTCAGCAGCCCAGCATGAAGCCGACAAACACGGGTGTCAATGACTGCTTCTATTTTTGGCTGTGTTACTATGCTCCGAGAGCTTTCCCTTGCATGCTTTCTTGGTCTCCGGCTTGTTGCGTGGCAGGAGGGCACCAGCTTGCAAAAGCTGTTGAAGTGCCCACCAAACCAGCAGGCAGTGAAATTTCTCCACCCTTCCCCAGCCTGTGGGAAGGGGTCTGTGGGGAACAATTGCCTTAGCAAATTTTAGTGAAAGACCACCTTTACCATTCACCAGTGCTACGGGGCAAAATAAGCCTTTGAGATAAACTAATGTACCCTGGCATTGCCATCTCAGTGAGCCATTTCCAGTGGGTCTCCCTGCCTGCAAACACCTCTCTCTTATGGTCATTTTCCTAAAATTCTTGTTACCAGACCCATGCCGATTGAGGAAAACATTCCTGTTTCTCAGTGGAGAAGACCTTGAGAAACTTCTCTCTGAGGCTCAGGCATATGGACATATATGGGGAATCCAGTGCTTCCTGTTTATTCTTGTTCCTTGGTTTTAGTTTCTAAACTCAGGAATTTAAAGCAAATCCCATGTTTTCTCCTAAGTCTCACACCTAATTTTGGCTCACAGGGATTTGATGCAATAGCAGAGTGATGACTGTGCTGGTAGAACAGTGTTTTTTCTGCCCTCTGTCCAGGGCTGGAAAAAAGCTGCTTCAGCAACAGGGACATCCTAAAGGTAAACATGTGGGGATTAAAAGGGGCTTCCAGACCTGCTGTGGGTGAAGGACAGGGCTGATTACTGCACAAAAAGCAGTGTGGCCAGGGAATGTGTTCTTGGTAAGTAGAGCACACAATGACAACAGAATATACAAGAGCAGCACAAGAAACTGATGTGGCCCCAAAATCTGGGAGATGCTCAGTTACGTGCAAGACCGGCTCAGGGATGCCAGCAGGATTACAAGTGTTGTACAGTCCCAAGCATGGCTGGATGAGACCATGCATACACACAACTGTATGTTTGTACCTCTGTCCTGAGAGAAAATCTGGCTTTCTTAAGGATCTGTCAGAGATCCCTGGGGACTATAGGGCACCAGGAGAGTATTCCTCAGGCAGCACTTACTACCCGGGGAAATTTATGGGCCACTGCAAGTAAGAACCCTCAGGATGTGCAGACATCCCTGAGATGGGGACAGTCTCAGTCCAGGGAAGGAGATGGATGGATGGCCATGGCAAAGCCACAAGTACATATACTGAGAGAGCATCCCTTTGGCATGGGGAGGACAAAAGATGCAAAGAGGGGATGAACAGACCCACTGCCAGCACCATCAGACCCTCGACCCCATGAAGATGTGCTCGTTATGACACAGAAGGACAGCTGGCACCTTGGCAGAAACTTTGGAGCTGGGCAACCAGTTCATCTCAGGTCAATAGGAAGCTGGGCTGATGGTTGATGGTGTTTCTGTAGTGCTCCTTCTTTGCCACCTCAATCAGCTGCATGAGCTGACCTTGGCTCAATGGATTTTGTAATGGGGGCATTGTTAATCCCTACAGACTGTAGGGAGTGGGAAGAGACATCCATTCCATGTGGCAGCATCTGCCTTCATGGCTGCCAGGACACACAGTGAAACAAATTACTTGGCAGGATCTAAGGGTGGAAATGCAGCTGGAGATCTGAGCATCAAGCCTCCCTTGGGGGTCATAGCAGCACTGTGATCCTTTCCCCAAGGTTCCTACTCACCCAAAACCATGGGACAGAGGATGGCATCACTGGCCTCTGTGCCTCTGCATCCAGGGTGTGCATAGACATTTGAGCACTTTGCCTAGTGGGAGATGGGGTGAGTGCTCCGGGACTGCCAGGAATGGGGCAAGCAGAGGTTGTGAAAGGAGTTACAGGACTGTACCAATGTCCTACAGCTGGCAAGGCCTGAGAGGGCAGGGTTTCATGGAGCAGGGCGGTGCCCTGGTTGGTAGCATGTGTTGTTTCTGTCCTGCACAGTGGTGATATCCCTTTCCATGCCCTCTGCTTGCTCCCTCATTATCATGCACATGGTAATGAGGCTGCTGGAGATGAGCTGGTTTGCAGTGAGCTTTGCCTCGGTGCCAGTGACCTTCTTATCCTATGAGGGGAAAGCTGTGTCCCACAGCACGTTTTGATTGGGGCCTTGGCTCAGGGATCGCTCCTCCTGCAGGACCAGGGCTGGGAGGGGATTTTCAGGGCTCAGAACTCCCCCCAGCCCTTCACATGGTACCCTGGCATGGAAGACCCACCAGTTGGAACTCATCTGAGTCTGGGAACTGCGTTAAAGCAACTCTCAGAGCAACCCCATCATCACCATGTCACACAGCAGCCTGGCATGAGCCCTGTCACTGTCTCGATTTCCCTTCTTCAGCAGATCCTGTGCCTGGTGCACTCTGAAACCTATCCATGGACAGGGAGGACATGTCACAGCTTCTGCTGGTGACTGCCAGGCTGCAGCTCTAGGGGAAATGTCAGCTGGCACATAGCATGGGGTGTCAAACACTTTCCTGACCAGGGAGCATTACACTGACTCACTACAGAGGTAACAGTGAGGCACCCTCTGAGTCTTGGTGACACCCTCCTGCATCTGCAACTGTGTAGGCATAGAAACACCGAAATTTTTCTCCTGCAGCACTTCCCTGTTATAAACTTACTCTATTTCCAGAGCTGCTGTGGAGCCCACTCTTGGATGGTCTTTTTGACAGAGCACAGTGAGCAGCAGAGTTGGTAAAAGTGCTGCTGGGGGTCCTGTGTTTTTTTGAGAAGAGGAACATGTGGCCTGCTGGGACAGGTGTGGGTTGGCACTTGCAGCCCAGGGTGATAATTATGTGATCCGTGATGCCACAAAATGGGAACAGTGGGATTTGGTGGCTTTCTGTCAGTCCCATAGCCATGCTCCTTGACTGCAATTCCTGCCTACATCCCTCTTGGGCAGTATACTCCTCATTTTGTCTTGGCTCCCAGCTCCCTCCCCTCCTGCTGGCAGCTACCTTAACAATGGTAGGAAATAGTTTCAGCTGGTCCTAGTCAAGATAATTTTATTTTGGTAGTTGCAAGAGCAGTGATTGTGGCTTTTCAAGCCCCTTTCTCATGTATTTCCTTGGAAATCCTACAGCAATCCAGCTGCAGGCAGAGACTCCCACACCAGTGCAGCCAATGCCTGTGGCACAGCACCAGCACAGCCGTCCCAGCCTGATGAAGTAGACAGGGAATTTATTGCCTGCCTTGTCTCCCCCTTTTTGGTTAAAAGCTGGATTTGGGTGATAGCGTATGCCTTGTTTGCTGTTCCATCCCGGGTAATGGTCTCTGCAATAAGAGTGAGCAATCCTCATCCATCTCAGTGCAGAGGCAGCTAGGTCATGCCAGAGTGGGAGAGGCATGAACTGGGTTTGCTTCCTCCAGAGCTGGAGAGCTGAGCAGAAATGCCCCTGCACTGATGGGGACAAGCCAAGCTCTGCTCTGGTCTGGCCTGTAACACAGCGCCCACTCAGAGCCCTGCTGTGCTCTCTGTTCCAGCCCCTCTGCTGCTTCATTTTGGCAGATCCATAGGCGCAGACCCACACCCATTTTAGCAGGAGGGATGCCAACCTGTGTCCCTGAAGGGCTGCAGAGCCCTGCCTGGTTTGCTGCTGGAGAATCTGGAACACCTGAGTGGGTCTCAGCAAAAGTGAATTATGTGCCCTTAGAGAAGAAGAAAACAAGCTGCCCTTGATTTTCACACCTTACTGGTCTTTGTTGAGCCAGGTTTAGGCTCTCCATCAGCCCCACCCCCTTCAGGGAGTCTGGGAGGGGAAGGTGGACACTGCAGGGCCTACCCCTGCCCCAGCTCCCTGGCCTTGGAGCAACCCAGGGCACAGGTCTGGGGAACACCACTGTGCAGAGGTGGAATCCAAGCCTCTCAGTTGTGGAGGTACCAATCCTGCACCAGATTTGTTGCCAGCGTGATCCACTGACCTCCATGGCTATCCTCTGTCCCTGGTGGTCGACAGGTTTTCCGGCTGTTAGTACTGGACTTTAGAACAGGGCTTGGCTCCTGTGCCAACAGCTCTGAGGGGAAAGGCTGGAGAAAAGGTTATTTCACCCACTGGTGTCATACAGATGCAGCAGCTCTTTCTGCTTCTCACAGACCAGATGCAGGGGCTGGGTCCAGCCTTGTGTACCTTCCTGCTGCCCTGGGGACTTGTGTTTCCCAAATATTGGTGGCCAGTCCTGGGATATTTACTTCTGCCATTCGCACAGGTCACAGCAGCCGTTGTTTCTTGGACCAAGCAGGCCATGGTGTGAAGGCTGCACCTCTGGTTTCAGTATCTGTGACTGCTGGGAGCTCAGAGGAGCTGGTGCAGTCCACACCCCTCGCCCTGGTTTGCTCCAATGAAAAAAAAGGCTGTCAGGCTGGTTTTCATATGTATGCTTTTTAATATCATTAATTCCGTTACACTACACACAACCAGTAACAATGATAAATACTGCAATGGAAATGTTAAAAAAAATATTATACACATTTTTAATGTTTTTGAAAAAAACCCCCATATTTTAAAATAAATTAATGCATAAAACTGATGGTAGAAAAGAGAAAACCCAAAACAAACCATAACACAACTATCTGTTTAAGGCAATACTCTACACAGACAGGAACAAAAGTACAACAGTGTGCTACATGATCTTAATGGGAGAAAAAGAAACAAAAGAAACCCATACAAGATGCAGACTGATGCTTCGGGAGTGAAAAAACTCCCCAAACCAGATAAAAAAAACAATGGCCAAGTTAAGTGCAGCATTAATACACTCTGCATGTCAAATAATTAGCAGGTTCCTAACAAGGACTAAGGTCAAGCTACAACAAATTTATCTTCCTAATTAAAAGGTTATTCAGGTCAAACCCTACATTTAATTCTATTTGTGTTTGGCTGTTTCAGCTATATTTCACTATATGCAAGGACAGCCAGAAATTCATCTCCTGCTCTTGAGATTAACACAAAGGCTGGGAGGTCTCCCATCCTGAAATGTATTTCCGTTCAATAAATCCAAGAAGGATCTTGCTTTTGGTGACCCTGAAATGCTTCCCACCACTCCTTCCCCTGGGGCACCAGGCACCACACAGGGAATGGAGACCTGGAAGGCGTTTGCTTAGGCTGATTTTTTTTCCATGCTGAGGACACAAAATGGAAGTGCAGATTTGATCCGGACTTGGAGGAGCGCTGTTTGTCTGCCAGAAGTGTCCATCTGGAGCCTGCTGAAAGTACTTTGCCAGCATGGAAGAAACCCATCCTGTATGTAGGCTCTGCCTACAGTCATGACATTTGCTATTAATGTTGGTGCAGAGCTCCACACCTGCCTGGACAGCCAATGAACCCCCAATTATTAATGCAGCCCAGAACTTGGCCACTGGAAGATGGACAATAATTGTAATGCCAAAAAAATCCCTCTCTCCCTCAAAAAAGAAAAGAAAAGGGACAGTAGCCACTTTCTGCCAACTTCCTTGGGTGGATCCCCATCAGCTGCCACCCATTCAAGATCGGCAGTGCCTGACCTCACCAGCATCGACCCAGTACATTCCCAGTAAGGTGCATGTCTGCAAGGTGCTACTGGGGCAAAGAAACTTCCTGGGACATGGTCAGAGCCTCCTGTACTGCCCTGCTAGAGTGCATGGGAAGGAAGCCATGAAACACAAGGAAAGAAACCCAACTGTAATTACTAGACTCATGAAGGCCAACTACTGTCCGGGTTGCCTTGGGTTCGGGTGGGAGAGTGGGATGCAGAACTGGGCTGAGAATCACTTTGGTGCAACTGCCTCTGATGCTCATCACTAGTGCATGGGGCAGGGGGAAGAAAGGTGACGGCTGCTTTGAGAAAAGAGGAGTGGAAGGAGGACGTGTGTGCAATATAACAAGGCTTGCAATTCTAGGACTAACCACTGGACACGAATACCGAAGATTACTTGTGACAACTAGCTACCTTTCTACTGCGGTTGATCCTTCCCCCACTTCCTGGTCTGATTCTTCTTCAGTTTGGGAAGCCATGGCTGTTTGGCATGATGGCCGGTGCTGACACTCCCACCCCAGTCCTTGCCCAGCTCATGGGGTGACTCTGCTACAGGTTGGACAATGAGGTCTGGAAATCACGTCAGGGACAGACCAGCCCTGCAAGCCAGCCAGCACCTGCTTTCAGACCCTTCAGAAACCTATTTAATGGCAGCTCCTCTCCCTTATTAAACTGAAGGTTCAATAACCTCTGTGGAAGGAGTAAAAAGAGTTTAAAAAGTGCAAAAAGGGGAGGGGAAAACCCCAACTTTCTGAATTGTCTCCCCTGCAAAGACTTCATCCTCCACCAGAGTTTTTCCCAGCAGAACTACAGTCCCACCAGTGTCTCACAGCACCCTGCCCCAGTGCAGCAAGAGCAGAGCCAACAGGCTCCCTTCTGAGGCCTCTGCTGCAGGACTCCAGGCCACACCAGAAGCATGTGGGCTGGCCGGTCTGGGACCTGGTCTGCAGACCTGGACACACAGCATTGAGGCCAGGAAGGTGAAGGCATCCGGCTTAGCGGGCTGGATCTCACCAGGTTTTGCACGAACCTAGTGAATCCTCAGCCCCATAGCCTTCATGTGAGTGAAGAGAAATTCCAGCCTTCATGTGAGTGAAGAGAAATTCCAGCCTCCCGTCTGATTCTCACCCCATCACATTCACTGACCTACAGCTGGCCTGACTTTTGCTTGGGCTTTGTCTTAGGACAGAGGCAGCCACAAGTTGAACACAGCTGCTACCACAGCTTCTTCAAGCAAAGAAACTGAACAAACAAATCTGTGAACTGGGGGTGGATATGAAGGTCTGTCATGAAGAGTGCTTGCCCAGGTTTTTCAGCTCTTTCCATGTGTCTGTATTACGTCTCTCAACAAACTGTGTCTTCCAAATCATGGAGGCTTGAGGAAGGTGGATACCAAATGGACCTGCAGCTTATTTAGGTTGCAAAAGCAAAAAGGCAGCCTGAGTGAAGAGCAGTGCTTCCCAAAGGAGCTCACCTGGGACAGTTGCATGGGCAGCTAGGGGAGAAAGGCTGCTCTGAGAGGATAAATATCTCAGCAGGTATGGGACTTAGCCTGGCCTTTCAGAGGCCTTTTATTGGTGCACTGCTTTCCAGTGACAGTCTGAGACAGTCACATTTTAATGAGGTTTATTTTGTACCTTCCACTCCTTGATCCAATCCCACCACCTGAATCACCAGTTGTTACTATGGAAATACCTCCACAGGCCAAGCACCATCCATGAGGTGGGCACCTTCCAGGAGCAAATCCATTTTTTGCTGGAGCAGCTTTTTAGAGAAAGCAAAGTTATCACCAGTGGCAAATGGGTCTTTAAAGCAATGGGAAAAGCTGCTCTCCACAGGCACCAGGGAAAGCTGCAACCTGTCCTGCCAGTGTCTGTGCTGCTCTGTGACACCGTTTGCTGCATGCTTGCGTGGGCCATGGAGCTGTGCTCTGTGTGATCTCAGTCAGTCTCAGCCTCTGCCTCCCCAGCAAGCTGTTAAAGATGTGCTCAGACAGTGTTCAGCTCTGTCATCCTGGGACTGCCAGCAATGTCAAGTGGGGCAAAGGAAGGGATTTAGCTGTAATATTTGGGAAGCAATGTGGCAGCTCAGCTGCATAATACAGGAAGTTAAAATATGGACCACAACCCCTATGAGAAACCTCCACCAACCTCCTGTAGATAATCCCAGGCCACAAAATCTCCCTTTATGCTAAATTCCTGGTCCTTCTACTTCAGGTCTTGTATGGTTCTGTAACAAAGGTGGCTTTGTCTGATGACGTGTAGTTTGGAGCAATCCCTCTCACAGCTGAGCCTTGAAAGGAAGAGACAAGTATGCCTAGAGGTGAAAAGCAGCTTATAAAAGGAAGACCTTTCCATGCCTTCCCAGCTAGCCCTGTGGCACTGCTCCTCTATGCAGATGTTACTTTTGAACATGCAACCCAAGCTTGCTGAGCCGAGCAGCAGCCAGGTGCCAAAGCCTACAGCAATCTAGATAAGAGTGGCAATACCCCAGGTAGATTTTAAGTAAGAATGGAAAAGCAAAGGAGAAGCCCAGGTAGAACCACCAGTCTAAAGGGTAAGATGATCATACGGTTGCTAGAAGCAAGAGCATGAAACTGTCATGGGAATATCCCAAAAATGAGCCTTTCAGTCCTCTGTTCCCTTTCATAACTGTTCACCATCCCAAGCTGCACTCCTAAATTCCTGAATTCTGCTATCAGTGGATGGTGCTGTTGGGCCACCAAATCTTTGTACACGTTCCCTCTGGGAGCAGGCAAACTCAGAAGCCAATTGTGCAAGAGTCAGCTGCCTTGTAACTGGATAACATATCCTTGACAAACGTCTTTCTCCAAAGATGTTTAACCTCTGTACTAACCTCCACCCTGCTGCCTTCTGGCATGTGTGAGGAACATCAGAAGATGGTAAACAGAGGGAAAGCAGAGTAGTACTTTGAAAATAGCAGCTAAATCTCTGTAGCATGTTATTTACATCCTGCTTGCAGAACTGTCCTATCAGAGGTACCTCTCATACTTGGCAGTACCCATGCAGGATGGCAGTAGTACTTTGGGAAGGCAGATTTCTCCCATGTGCTCCAGAAGGGAATGGACATCAAGAAGGGATGTGACTTGCCTGAGTTAAGAGTAAATATCAGCAGCAGCAAGAACCTCAGATCTCATTTCTGTGCTTTAACAGGCCAGCAGACCCACCAGGGCTGTATTTGGCTGCAGTGCCAGGTCAGGGACAGGGTGTTTCTGGTGTGTACATCTGCAAACAAGTTTTGCTCCCTGCTGGCATCAACACTGCACTGGGACAGATCAGTGTGGACACCTGGGACCTGCCCTAGGCCAAGACAGCACTTGGCAATCTTTCTAGCTATTGCTTGTTTTCCTTTTCCTTTTTTCCATCTGTTGCCCAGCTGGGTCCTTCCTTTCTTCAAAAGCATCTTTACGTTTCTGTTGAGTCACACACAGGGCACTGCATTTTTCAAGCCTCTTGAATTCTCCTGTACAGCCTGCAGGCCAGCCCAGGATCAGACTGTGCACAGAAAGGAAAGGATTCTGCTTGCACTGCAGACCTGCGTGTCAGCCAGCCAACTGCTGAACACAGTGGGTTGCCTCCTTTTGGGACGAGAGCTGGCGAAACAAACCAGAAGGAGCTGAGCCCAACTTGCCTCTGGGGAAGCTGTCCTGAAGTCCCTTTCAAAGTCCTTGCAGCAGGAATGGTTGCCTGCTTTTGCAGTTGCAAGACATCTGCAGGCAGGACAGCCAGAATAGCACAGCAGATACAATGGCCAAGCACTTGTGTTAGGGACAAACATGCAGCAATGTCAGGTATCACTCAGTGGCTCTTCCAAGTGTTGACTTCAAGATGTGTCTGGAAAGATATCAAATGAGCCTTCAGGATGGGCATCCTTTTGGCCGCAGTTCATTAGCAAACACCAGAAAAGCAGACATGACCACACTATCTATAGACCTTCCTCAAGACTAGGAGGATGTTCCTCCTCCCAAAGATAGACGGTAATGTGGAGTCTGCAGACAAGAGAGGCAGAACAGAGTGCTGAGACTGCAGAGTTCAAATCCAGCTCACATTAAAGAATACCAGCTGATATTTTATCAGATTAACATCTGATAAAATAAAAGGATTTGCTGAAACTCACCTAATTTAGTGACTGACATTACATAAAACCCTTAAAAAAACTCAGTCTGGCTTTAGGAGGCATCAAATGCAAATTTCTTTGTGGAGGCACCAGCAGCAATACCCTTACATCCTGTTTGCATGGTAATTTAGGTAGACAGCGATGCAGTACTTCATACTCCACTGTATTCCTCCCCTTGGCTTTCTCTACAACTTGGGATGGAAAATGTGGCCTGAGAAGGCCATCTTGTTTGGTGCAAAGACTGGAGGAAGGAACGATTTTCCTTCTTGCATGCCATCTACATTTAGGAGAGCACTCAGCAGCTCTGTAGATTTTGTAGAAATGTTGTGACAGAGAGTCAGAGTCTGTGCTCTTGCCTTCTGCCTTCTTCTGGCCATTGTGGCAGAGACTGGTCCAAGGAGAGCAGAGCCAGGATAGCCATCTATTTCCCAGGAAACCACCACTATAACCTCCAACAAGGGTTGCTTGAGAAGAGAGGCTGGATCAGATGATCCCACTGTGGCTCTTTCCAGCCTTACCCATTCTGTGACTCTGAAGGCATAGAGAAAACCTGCTGGCTTAAGCAAAGGTCTGAACATGAGACCAGACAGGGGGAACCAGCGTCATCTGTGGTTGATACCTATCAATGGGCAGTCTACAATATTCCATAATGGGCCAACAAACACGGTGCATGGTCATAACCTGCTGAAGGGGCTGCAGTTCAGAAGGGTTAGTGTTCAGTTTTCTATGACAGCCACATGTGCATTGCCTTAAGCCACTCAGCCTTTCTGATAACGACCCTACACAAGTAACTATTTTTACTCACTCTTTCTACATTATTTCCCTAATAAAATATATGAACACAAAGCATAGAGAGGAGAAGCCAAAAAATTGCCATTTTATGGTCCTGTACTGTCATGCCAAACTAACTATTTCTGCAACCAACTCCTGTGCACAGGCAAAAACACTTGAGTTGTGCTTCGGTTTGTATTTGGAGGAAGCACCAGGTGGAACATCTGAATTAACCTCTCTCCATCCCTAAAGGGTGGTGCTAGAAGCAGATGCACATCACAAAATTCAAAGGGCTGAAGGCAACTGCAGGCTTGGGGAATGTCTCAGGGCACATGGCAAGCAAAAACCATCAACAGGGGCAATAAAAGGACTTGGTCATGGTGCCATGGGATGGGGTGTCATAGAATCACTCAGATTGGAAAAGACCTTTAAGATCATAGAATCCAACTGTTAATCCAGCACCGCCAAGTCCACTAAGTGGAAGTCTGTCCCTCAGAGGAAATGTGTTAACCCTGAGAGATAACAGTGAGAGCAAGCCTCACTCTATCCTAGACTGAACAGGACAGTGCTTGGTTATAGCTGGACTTGGTTATAGTGGTCTTAAGCGTGTTTTTGAACCTAGATTATGGCATAATTCTATGATGGAGACCTGTGGGATGTGCAGCCCCAGTGGCTGGCCCAGGGGAAGAGAAGGATGGTTGCTCTAGCAGGCACTCCAAAATGCTCCGAGCTCCTGAGCAAGGACTGTGGGAAAGGCTGAGTATGTGCAGCCTGGCTGGAAGGCACAGAGACTAACCCAGGAGGATAAATGTGATGAAGACATTCCCTGATACCAGCGCTGAACTGCAAAGCCCCTCTCCAGAAGAGTGAAGATTTAAAGAACCTTGGTCATGTCCTGTAAGATTTGGTTTCACCATGGCATTTCTTACAGGTTTTGAGTACATTCCCCATTAAAAAAGACTGCTTAAGGAATGTTTTTCCCTTTCAACTTTCTCTCTACTCTACTACTTCCCCTACCTCCAGACAACTTAATAACCTCAACCTGAGTTGTATTTTGGAAGTATTCCCCCTCAGCACTACCTTGTGGTGAGAAAAGGATATTAATTCACTTGAGGAACACTATCTCTACGGGAGCTGGCAAGTTAACCATCACTTCCACATGAAGAAGCAGGGATGCTCAATAAACAGCACCAAGTCCTCTTTCTATGGCCTGGAACCAGGATGGCAGCATGCTGTTTTAGGCATAGCTTTAAAAGTTGTCAATACCATCAAGCAAATAAGGCTGGGAACCTCATGTGCCTGCTCTTTCACTTGATCTGTGGCTGGTATCAAGCTCTGCACTGCAGAGGATGTTAAAAAAAATCTCCTGCTAATTATAAATAGGACTTCTTAAAGACTCAGCTCCTTCAGATGGGGGAATCTGTCTGTTGTGGTACAACTCAGACTCTGTTTTATGACTCAGGAATTCAGATGGGAAGCTCAGAAGAACCCTCAGTTTTTTCCTCTCCCAGGCTACAAAGCAGGTGATGCCCCAAGGCAGGTGGTCCTTCCTCCTGAAAGGCCAGGAAAACACAAGAATTTTTCCTGTGGCAAAAGATTTCAACACCAAGAAAAATGTCAGCCCATCCCTTGCACATGCTGAAGCCAGTGAGAGAACATGCTTCCTAATTTCAGAAGTGATTCTGCATTCAAAACATTCTGCTGGTGAACTGGGAGCTCAGGCCAGCAACCTAATGTAACAGGTATCCTAATTTTTCCAGCACCAAATAAAACACAACTGCTCCTGACCTGGCTCACAAGTGGGCAGATAGGGGGTGAACAGTAGTTTCCTCTCATGAGCATCTTTCAATTGAAGCTGTTCATAACTCTGCTGTTGCTGAAAATTCCTCTCAAGTCCGACCCCACCACACTGATGACTTCAGCATTAACGAGTCTCTCCCACAGGCACCCAGAGACACAGTGTTAAGAGAATATCAAGAGTCAAGCACTGTTAAAATGTGCTTTCTTCAACTAGCTTTTCCAGAACTGTTGTTCAGGCTGTACATCTCTAGTCTGGACTCATGAAGGATTAATTTCTTCTCAGTTGAACAAAGTTTAAGATTTTTGGAAAGAGATGGGTTGCACAGGGATTAAATACAGGCTGAAGTCAGAATACGTGACTGAACTGAAGTTACAAGTATGGTTGGTATTCCCAGGCCATGAGCAAATCCTCAAAGTGCTTGAGTGGATTGCAGATCTAATCTGATGTGTTTGGTGGTAATTTAATGTGGCGCTAGGGTAGATTGCATTGGCTATGTGACACAACAGCTCTAGCTAGTACTGACTCACAGTGAAATGTCACCTACTTGTCCCTTTCACAAGTGAATGAATTGTGTCATGCTAGTCCTGGCTAGCCTTGCCATAAGAAAGGATGCCCTGGTCTGTCCCCATTCCTGTGCCCCAGTTATAATATAATTTTGGTTATGCAAATGAAACAGGTTTAGTGAATGAATTAAGAACTGACTTCCTCTCATTGGTAAAACACTTTGATACCTCCAACTTGCCCTAATCTTGCAGATGGATTGGTTTCAGTGGGCAGGATTACCTGAAGTCCCACCTGACCTTTCCCATTCTGGAAAAAGACACTTTACAAAATATCCCCAGTGCCTAAACAAACCAAGGAGGTATCTCTGGACCCCTCTGCATTCACTCTCCAGACCAGTCAGTTCTGCCAGGCACTGCCTGGCACTTTGAGCAACTTCTCTTTTGTTTTACTATAGTTTAAAATAAGTTATCAACCAATCATAAAATGAATTTTTTGGTTTCTCCTGGCTCCATGAACACAAAGAGGTGCACGTCCTACCATAGGAGGAAGCAATGGCTGTTAAGTTTTACAGTTATAGTGGAAAGCACTGATCACGGCCTGCCGGCCTCACTACTGGATGTGACAGGCGGTGGAGGAGGTGGCTTGGCAACACATGCAGGTAGGGTTGACCGATTTAGGGGGGATTAGGTCGAGGTCCTCGTCATCTGGGATCTCATCTAACCGGTACCCGTCCTTTAGCAGCTGGATGTTCAAGTCTTGGTTGATCTGCTACAGACAAAGAGACAGACAGTCAAAAACCACTTGGGACTTCTTACTTCTGTTGCTCAGAAGACGAAGGAGGTCCCCTATTCTGGAATGTATTTCCCCAACATTAACAGCTGCCCCACAGTCCTATTTTTTAACCTCAGGTGAGAGGAGGGTACTAATTTCTCCAGAACAGGAATATCTAGAATGAAATGCACTGCTTTGTTCTGGAATAAGTTTTCCCTGAGGACAAGCCTCAGTTAAAGTAATGCAATAATAATATTTAGTGGCAGATAGGAAGTTCCCCCTCTCAGTCTGAGGCACACTATAGCAGTTAAAAGACAGTAAAGTTTGGCTCTGTGATCTCAGATTCAAGTGCTGTCTAACAGGATCTGTATAGACAACACTTCATCAGGGCACAGAAGCAGCTCAGATCTTCTGATACGGTCACTGCTCTTGGCTATTTCCCAGGGTTTCAGAGGTATTTTTTCCAAGGAAGAGATACAAGGGGGAAGAGTTCTGAGCAGTTTGTGGGCAGAATGGCTGCTCAGCACCCTGGATGCAAAATCCTACAGAAGCAGTAGCCAGAGGCTGAGCAACAAATTCATGAGTGTTTGGGAATATACTGAGAAACAATGCAGAGGAACTAACAAGCCTGAGCTTCCTGCCTTTTCTCTCTGAAAGGGCAAGAGTTCATATCTGCAAGTCCACCCTGGAATTTCTGCTTGCTCCAAGTAAACACACACTGGGTGACCCTGACCACTCCAATAACTGGAAATCACAGCACACTCTCAGATCCTTTATTTGAGTCCTTAGCAGGCATAAAGTTGCTGAGCTGCCATGGCAGACAACATGATGCTTTTGAACCTCATGGGTCGCTGCAAGACTAAGCAGAATGAGGGAAAGTTTGAGTGAAACCAAAAGTAGCTGTGAAACCTGCTGATGAGCAGATCTCTGTGCCACGGCAGTGTCAATATGGAGCCAACTGGATCACCAGAGAAGGAAGAAAGCAACATGACACAGTTTCTGCCATGGCCCCTTCCAGACTCACAGGGTCTATACCACTATTCAATTTGTTGCATAGCCATTTCTGTCTGTGTAAGGCCACTCTAAGCCGTTTCTGGCTGCTCTGTTTTCTGCATTCATGGCAAGGAAGGCAGGAGAGAGTATAACTCACCTCAGCTGATGAGTATCCGGAGGAGGAATATCTGGACATATCAAAGTCATCATCACTGCAGGGAAATACAAGATACAGCAAAGAAGGAAAACTGGTTAGATGAGACCTGTATTCCCAACTTAGTCCTATCTTTCTTGTGCCATGAGACTGTTCTGGAGGCGCAGAGAAGTTACATCAAGGGAGCCTATAGAGCAGCTTTCATCTGTGACACTCAAATCTTTCCATCACAGTGCACTTTTCTCACAGCTCTCCTCACTTGTCCTCACACAGGGACCTGCCACAGCACAGGTCAGAGGGAACAGTGGAGGGAAGAGTGTGAATGCTGCCCTCTGGCATGAAAACTCACTTAAGCTGTCATGTATATCACCTTTTTAACCATTTGCCTACCTGTCTGTATCCAGGGCTACCAGGGGCTTTTCATCTGGACTCTGGTCTAGCGAAGAGTAGCCCTTATTGGGAACGACGAGCCTGAAATAATTAAATGTTGTCCATTAACCACACAGTAAAGCTCAGCACCACACACTGCCTAGGGTAAAGCTATACGATAGCTGGCTTGCCCCATATCACTTCTTTGCAAGCCCCCACTTATTGGTGAAGATGTTTAAATGGGTGCAATTCAGAAGGAGCAAGCTGTATCTCTGGGTAACCTACAGTAGTTTCACAAGGATTAACACTGGGCCTGCCTTAGGAACATGCCCCTTCCTGGAAGAAAAAAAAAAACAAACATAGGACACTCTGCACTTCATTCTGGTGAACCTGTTTGGCTAGCACTGCTTGTCATATCAGATTGCTCATTTTTGTATTGCCTGCTTTTTACTGACAAGTGTACCTGACACCAGAAGTAAGAACTTAGGAAAAGGGAGCTAGGGGAAGCCAGAGGCCCAGTGATCCCAATGATCTGCCATTGGACATCAGGGATATTATGTGGTGTCTCTTTCTGAATCCCCATCCAAGACCTTGGCAACAACACTTCGGAGGTCTCTGAGGTCTCAGTCCTAAATTCAGTAATATTAGAAATCTGAGCTGGTGTGCCCAGCATAAGAAACAAGTCAGACCAGCACTTTTTAAATTACTTTTTTTTTTTTTTTTTTTTTTTTGTGATGACTTTCAGTTAATCAGAAATGTTACAAAGGCTGAGGATGACCCTGCACCTTTAACTGCCTGGGAGAGTTTGGGAAACAGAGTGCAGGCTTCAGAACTTCTAGGATAAGGAAAATGTGTAAATAAAGTAGTATCTTGTTCACAACAGAGTTCCTTCATCCATAAAACTGCAAAACTAGTTTGGTTCACATTTAAAATAAGATTAACTAAACCCAGCAAATGGAGTAAGATTCTTTGTTCAGCGGGTAAGAGACGTAAGAGTGACACACGTGTTCTCTTTCAATGAGTTAACTCAGGTTTTCTCCCAGGTGGTCTTTTAACAACATACCATGATGCATGATGATGCTTCACTAAGAGTTTAAGAAATATAAATCTAAAGATGATAATCCATCTCATCCATGCTCCAACTGCTCTCTAACTACCTGAAATGTTTTTCTGCTTCTGCACAGAAAATTGTAGCAAGCTATAAACAATTTTAGAAATAAGAAGTCTTGGCAAGCACTGTCAGTGGGCAGACCCAGGGAGAGTAAGATATATGAAATCCTATAACCAGGTAGATATATAGGTCCACAATTAAGTTATATTTTCTTACTGTGTTTATTGAAACATACATTAAATAAATTAATTTAAAATGTGACGTAGATTTCCAAACTGCTGCACCAGGGGACTGAAGCAAATGGGATCTACTTGCAAAATTCAGCAGCCTTTCTCAAAGAAGTGGGACAGTCCTTCTGCTCCTGAGGTATGTAGGCAGGAAGCAAAGAAGAAAAGATGTCTGGAACTGAAACTGGGATTTGGTAGCACAACTTTGCCCATACAGATATCAGAAGTACTGAATCCCATTTTCACTCTGGTTTTTTAGTCCCTGCTCCATATATAGTCACTGACAGTTGTTATTAAATCATCAGTGAACAAAGCACTCTCAGGGGACCTAGGAGGAGAACATTGTGGTGATATTTACTTGATGAAAAAACCCACTGTATCTTCTTCTTGAGAAATGTCTTTTTTCTTAATAATAAAAATCTTCAATTTAACTGCAGCAGACAAAAATTGTTATAGTGTCTGCCCCTGATTTAAATCTTTCCCTCACATCCTGATTGTCCTTATTTTCACTTCCCACTGTCCTTGGAATAAAGTTGGGCAGCAGTGGTAGCTGCTTTTGTCCACAGCTGTCCCACTATAAGCCTCTTTGTCTTTCTGTTTTTGCATGCTTGAAGCAACACAAGTTGGACCACAGGGTCCAAGTTTTGGTTACCCTGAGTGGACTCTTCAGGTGGTATGGACGGTGTTGTGGGCTCTGTCTGTGCTCATAGGAAGAACGTAGCATCACCCAACCTCATTCACATTTAATTTGCTTTTAGGGAGACTGAGAGTATTATGGATCCATTTAGTCTCAACTGTAAGGCTGGCTGCACCCTTGTCCCAGAAGAGGACTGAATGGTGAAGGCAACCATGTACTAGAGGCTGGATATCAGAAATCCACAGGGATAATGCATAATAACAGAGGCCTTGGGGAAGAAGGAGGAAGTGGAGTAGAGACTAGGAGAGGCAAAGCACAAAGGAAAACATATTTGATGAGGAGAGCAGAACTTGTAAAAAGGGGGAAATAGCTTTAGCTTATTCTCCTGCAGAGACCTGAAGAAGTCAACAGTTTAGACTTAAACCATAATCTGGAAGTTTTGCAGTGTATCCTCCTGGATATATAATGGAATATATCCCATTATACAACTGTTACCCTGTGAAAAGCTGCTTTAACAAGCTTGTGGCATTTCTGCCTTGCTGGTGTTGCCCTGTCTGTGGCAAGACAGACTGAACCATTCAGAGGTGCTTGGATGTCCTTAAGTGAAATAAAACTGAGTTGGCCGTTTGAAATCTTTTGTCATTAGGTGTCACTGCTCTGCTCTTTCCATCAGCAGCTTGGAAACAACAATCTCTCCATGGAAAATTCACCCATGCTACAGGTAGATACCTCTATTTATCCTATTTTTCTCTCTTTTATTATTTTCCTTCACTTATTTCACTAATTAGAAACTAATTGTTTCTAAAACTCTTAAGCAGAAAATCTGCTACCATTCCTCTCAGGATGCTAGCTTGCAGCCTATTACCAAAAGAAAACAAGTTCTTCCAGAATGTACTTGGAAGTTAAGGAGGAACAGTGGGCATGGAAAACCCAGCTGAGCACAGTTCCTGAATTTCTTGCGTCTATGAAGGGTCTGACTCTTTTATATTGCCTCAATACCTGAGCACAGAGAGGAAGCAATGTAGCATATTCCATCTATATTTCTGGGGCTTACAACTAAAAGTTGACAAGATCTTGCTAGGATTTATGGCTAGTATTATAGGTCTGGGGAATTAGTGTGAACAAGAAATCTCATCTCTTAGATGCACTGCATATAGAGAGGCTCTGACCTGCAACTCCTATCCTGCTTAATATATGGTAATCCAGGCAACTTTCCCATTCATCAGTAAACATCCGGCATTCTGCAGATTCCTCTGTCATTTTTAGCAAGGTCCTCTACTAAAACCTGGCACCTTTCTAGCAGCATACAAAGCATGCAATCCTGTGGGCTCATGGGGTTTCCTCCCTTCTGAACACAGGTAAGTAATACATTAGTGTACTGAAGTCTGCACAAAAAAAAATATACTCTAAAAGAAAATATTCAGCTCAGAATGTCTTTGTTTACAGAAGGTTGTAGCACTGGGTAATACTCTCTCACAGAGCTCTTCCAAAGCAACTCCTGCAAAGTGTGACTGTGCTATTCCAAGAGTGGAGGAGGTGTATAGAAAGGCACACAGAGATGGATTATTTACAAGCTTTCATTTAACCTGTCAGTAGCAGAATGGGTCACCATGAAAAAGGAGCAGTGGAACTTACAGTGACAAAAGCAACCAAGGCAGAACTAAGCTCTAAACCAGTTTGTGTTTCATGGAGCAGCACAGCTCCTCTCCCACTGGCAGCATTAGGTGCCACCTTAGACTACTCAGAAGATGCAGGATGGCTCTATCGACCCCGATTTTAACCTGGCTGGACTGCCTCTGCCTTCTACAGGCTGCACTACCACTGGTCCTGGGCTCAGTGGTCCCTACATCTTCCCAGGGGCAGGGATGCAACACAGCACAGACCATTTTGGCCCATCAGCTCCAGGACGGGCCACTTCTGCTCTTGCAGTGTGGCTGGCAGTAGACAAATGTAATGACCACTGTCCTTAACCACTCCAGGACAATTAGGGACTGTAGCTCAGAGCACAGCTGGCAGTACTTTTCCAGTCCTTTACCTTGTCCGTGCCATCACATTGTTCTTCTTGGGCTGCTGATTAACTGGGCTTCCCATGTTGCCATTCTTCAGAGAGCCCTTCCGAGCCAGCTCCCTCTGCTTCTCTGCATAGGAGATAGGAAGGGGAAAAACAAAATTAGAGCAACAGCCTAGCTTGCCACCATAAGAAGAAACCCGGATCTGATAGTGGCAAAAGGCACAGCAGAATTAACAGCAAAGAGCATGAGCTCACCACCTCCTGTGGAGGGACTCTGCAAAGATGCGCTGTGTCCCACTTTCTCCAAGGTCACCAGAGACTAAACCTGATCTACCTTCACTCACAGCAGCCTGTTGACAGCAACACACTAAAATCTTGGTCTCCAAGACCTCTAATGTCCTGGAGCTTCTGGATGAAACCCAGATGAGGCAGACAACGGACAGAGATCTTGTCCCTGTGCCATAGTTTTAATTTCGAAACCGGGCAGAAACACCAATTAATGTTGTGGTTTCACGTTCACTAAATTCTGGTGTTATGTACTTACTCTTTCTGTGGGAGAGAGACTAGGAGAAAAACAAAGCAGGCTCAACCTTAAAATTAACAAATCGTTTATTAACATACACTTAAAGAATAGGAAAAAGAAAGTTGGAAAAAAACTAAAACAGAATGAAACTTCAAAAACACTCTTCCCTCTCTTACAAACTGTCCACTTTCTTACAAAACAACATAAGGAGACCAAACTTGTAATTTTCAGTCAGTTTCACTATCTGACAATAGTGCTTCATCAATTCATTAGGGGAAGAGTCTCTCTTAGAGTCATGGATCCCATGACAACTTAGAACAGTTCTCTTGTGGGTTTTAAACTGTCACAAAAACAACTGCCCGGACGAACTTGCTTTTGTGACCCTCCCAGGAACAGTTTCCCAAGCTGCTTATGGGTCATGGGTCTTAGACTTTTGCATACTGGGGTGTCACCTTTTAAAGACGAAAAACTCAAAAGCAAAGGATTCTTCACCTCAAGGTACAGAGATATCTTCTCACTTCTTCACTGGTGCAGAGGGCTTCTCATCTTTATCTCTGTTCAAGCATCTTATAGGATTAATATTACTTAGTCTATCACAAACACCTTTGCTCAAATCCACACACAAATTAAAACAATCATCTCCCCAAATGCATATCTTTCCCATGATTTAAAGGAATGATCTAAATATAGAGTTCATTTCCATGGCTCAAGTAAGAATAGAACAACCAACTCTTCAACCCTCTGTCCCAATAGTCTTTTCACTCTTGCTCTACTGACTTCATGCTGTTGTTCTTTATGTTCACTCTGTCTTTTTCTACTCTCTCAGAGAAGGGCCAAGCTCTAGAAGCTTCATGTTGCTAAGAAAGAGTTAAATCTGCCTGGAGTCTTTTTCTCTCCCTCTGTAGCTCCTGGTATTAGATGTTCAAGGCCGTGCCGATGAGGGAGGCAGAACTCACAGAATTATCAGAGATCAGAGCACCCGTGCAGTCCGGAATCACAAAAAAACCCAGGCAGGATCATAAATGCCTTCTCACCCCACCCCTCGGTGTAAATCGGGGTGACCTCAGCCTAAATGGTGCCCATAGCTCTTATCAGGGGCCCGGCAGAGATCTCTCCCTGCTCCAGGGAAGTTTAGAGAAAGTAGTTGTTGTAAAGCAGCAACCTCTCCTTCCCCTCCCTTCACCCGGGAGCCGATGGAATCCGGCCAGGGCTTAGGCCAGCTCCCTCCCAAAAGGGGAGCAGCAGGCCCAGCTCGATGTTACCTGTCTCTCCCTGGGCAAAGGAAAGAAGAAAAAGGACCCACCTACAGGAAATCAAGGGGTTTTATATGGTACTTCCCAAAGTCGCAGCTAGTAATTTTCAGTGGTCAGAACAGATGCCAATATTCCAACTAACTCTCTGATAGGTCCCTGTTTTTTCGAAAGCAATTCCCAGGTTCTGACCTGGAGAATTATTCTGCATTCTTCTATAACTTAAAAACCAAACTGCACTAACCCATGACACCCTGTCTGCAGTTGGTTGCTTCATGGACCCCAGTACTGTCCTGTACTAATACGATCTGCCTCCAGCAGGGATGGGAATCCAGGGGTGTATATAAATTGATACTAAATTTTCTAATTTAAAGTCCTTCCTTCTTTCTTGTAGAAGATCCGTTGTGTTGAGTTGCCAGCTAGTCACAAAAGTTGAGCTAACTGCCCCTATCTCATCATGCAATGACAGACAAGGCTTGTATGGAAAAGCTGAGCATGGGGTCAGCAAGGCAGGAATGAGATGAGTTAAAAAAAATCCTCCAGAGTGTGAGAAAATGCTGGAAACTACTTTTATGGCATGTCTGAGTGACAGGTGTACCAAACTGCTTGCTGAGGAACCTGAATAGTGAATTTGTTTTGCTTCTACATTTCCTACAATGTGTGAATTCTGTTTGTTTGGTTTTTTAAATTATTATTATTTAATTATTTTCCTCTTTTGTTTGTTTGTTTGTTTGTTTTTTATTTTTTAGATTTTATTTCCTCTTGGAGAGAAAAGCAGCTTTTCCCCACTTGTTGTGGAAAAACAGCATGTTTCTACGGCATGCAAGTTCAAGAGGGGCCAAGACTTCCCCTTCGTCACAAGTCAGACCAGAGGGACACAGGTCCAAGGGTCCCTTTCTTGAGGGAGAAAAAAGCAGCAGAGATGCCTAGAGATTGTGATGATGAGGAACATAGAGACAAGAGTACATACACCTACAAACCATACCCACTTGCTCCTGCTGACAGCACAGGTGAATAAACGCACATGGAACTTGGCAGAAAAAGGATTGGATTAATAACTCACTCTGGCTTGAGCAACTAAGAGACTGATTCAGGACTGAAATCAAAACCTTAAATCAGAGTAATTTCTCAGTATGGAACTTGCAAATGCATTGGTTACCTCTGTCTCCAGAATAAAAGGCTGGTATTTTGCACGCTATGTGAATTTTGCTATTAAGAGAGAGATAAAGCAAGACTATGGAAGCAAATATTTACAATACTAAATACAACCCAATTTCCACTCATTTCCATCAGAAGCTTCAGTGCTAACCACAAATACACATCACTGAGACAAGCTGCCAATGCTTAAGGAGGCTGATGAAATGTTACAGGTGGCTGAATACACTGTGAGTGCAGGTGTGATGGCTTGTGTACAATCATCAGCAACACCAGGAGGGCTGAAACAGACAAGGGACCCTTATCACACCCAGGCTCCTTCTGGCTTTTCACTAATTTTCCAGACAGAAATTTCCTTCAAGAAGTAGGATAGAGCAGAAAAGGTTGGGAGGGCATGAAGTCGTTTGCGTATGCCTCTGACATTACAAAACATGTTCAATTAGGAGCCTGAAGATCCTGCCTGATCATTAGCAGGATCACTGTGCTGGGTGATGTATTTGGTTCACGTGCAAGTTTTTGGTAGTGGAGGGTTGCACAGGTAGGTTCTGTGAGAAGTTTCTAGATGTTTCCCTATGTCTAACAGCCAATGCCAGCTGGGTCTAAGACAGACCTGCTGGCGGTCATGGCTGGGCCCATTAGGAATGGTAGTAGAGACTCTGGGATAACACAGTTAGGACAGGGGGAACAATTCTGCACAACTGCAGCCAGACAGAGGAGTGAGGATGTGTCAGAAACAACACTGCAGACACCTAGGTCAGTACAGAAGCAGGAAGAGGAGCTGCTCCATGTACCAGAACAGATTCCCCTGCAGCACATGGAGGTCTATAAGGGAGCAGATATCCATCTGCAGTCCATGGATGACCCTACAACAGAGCAGGTGGGTGCCTGAAAGAGGCTGTGACCCTGTGGAAAGCCCATCCTATTGCTTGTGTTTTCGTTCTTCTGTCTAGCTGAGTGGTAGAGAAGCTTTGGCTTCTGCTGTCCAGCCAGGGTCACTGCACCACAGACAATCTAGCTGTCTCCAATGCTTGAGTGAAGCAAAGCAGCAATTTTTTGTTTCTGTGGAGAACTTGGAGAATACAGACAGCTGTGCTGTCAGTCTGACTCACGGGGGAATTTGGCTGCACTGGTTCCACTTGAGCTAATGCTGGATGTTTTGTCAGAAGAAGAACACCTGGACCAGCATGTGAGGAGGGAGTCCAGCATCCTTTTGACACCACTATACTGCTCTGAACAGCGTGGCAAACAGCCTTTTGTTTGGATCTGCTAACCACATCACATCTTGCCCCTCCTTTATTGTTTACCTTGTCACTTCATCTTTGAGACACTCCATCCCTTATGACGTAAAAATCATTTAAGGGAAGACACATCTGCTCAAAGAATAAACCACTGCTTTCCTGCTAGCCCCATACTAGCCTATGCTGCTTGCTGACTCCATTTGAGCCACTCAGCATCTGCTCTAAGTGCTGCTTCCAAGAAAGCTCTGCTGTTGACAAGATAACAGCCAAGCAGACCATGGGGCATTCAGTAAGGCAGGAATGACACCTAAGTATAAAGTAGCAAAGGAAATGCATGCTGCAAGCACAGTCAGCACCACAAGTGCCCCAGCCTTGTGTCCTGCTTGGCAATGGTCTCCTATTGTAGTTGCCTGCAAAATCAGTAAGAAGGTGCCCCAGTATGCCAAACACTCAGCAAACTGTCCCTGTCCCAGTATTCATTCACCTGCCTGATCCAGGATTTTTCAGAGTGTGGATGAACAAATAACTGCATGCTGACAAGTGACACACACCCCCAGAGGGAGCCTCTGTAGAGAGAGTCAAGAGAGGCTGAAATCTCCCCTTATCATGGGAACACCCACAGCCCTAATGAATGATTTCAAGTACTGCTTGAGATGATTTAATGCAATCTAAAATGGTTACCTGTTCAGCTGCCAGGGTCTGTCTAGCTGCTTTATGAGAGAAAACAGTAATGGAGCATGGGAAGCAGAATGGACTTAACATGAATGTCTAAACTAAAAATCAGACTTGAATGAATCTGTAAATTATTTCTCTGGTTCAGCATTTGAACAAAATCATAAACAGTTTTAATAACATTTCCTAGGTTTTTTTATAAATTAAATGCTGAACAGTTTGTTTGGTGCATGTTGCTATGGAGGAGTGGCCTTGGTTTTGTCTACTATTTTCCCCAAACCAGAAATGCCAAAAGTAATGATATGCTTGAGTCTCCTGCAGAACTGCTCCTTTTGTGACATGAAGCGAAGCAGGCAATGCAGGAATCTGGTGCACATCATGCTGTACTATGCTGAAGAGCTATTTGGAGAATCAGACACCCCAAATTCGCATTTTCCATTTGTCCCAAGATAGTGGGTGAGTCTGGCTATGATCAGACAGTGGTGGGCGGAGAATGCTTTAGGATGCCACTCCACACTGTCACTGTGCTTGACAACCTGCAGCCCTCTCAGCTGAGGCAGCCTGACTGGCACAAACACTATTTTATGGCAGATGAGGCTGATTCACCTCCTTTGCACTGCGGGGTGGAACAAGCAGATGCTGACTGTTCCTGTCTCTTTGCTGAGAGCTGCTGGCTGGACCTCAGTAACTCAACTGCTTCTCTCCTGGTCCTGCCTGACCAGGAGAAGATGGAGTGTCCTGCATATCGGGACAATGCAGTGTGGACCCGTGGGATTTGCTGCAGTGGCAAGACAAAGAGAAATTAATCCAATGTGACAGAGCTGTATTTTTTCATTTTCAAGGTTGATGAGATGAGATTTTGGGATGTATTTTTCTCTGTCCCCCACAGTCAGCTAAATTGTTTCTGAGGCTGAGGACTGTGATTCCCGGATGAATTCTAATTTCTCAAGTAAGCTGAGAATTTAAATTACACACTAAATGAAATTAATACATCTGCTCAAATTCTGATGAATGATGAACAGATTCATGAGCAAATGAAAGGAGAAAGAATGAAATGCTCTTTACAGCTTATTCAAGCCCAAGTCTTGATTTCAGTTCACTTGCATCACTTTGAGGGACATCAGCACGAATCTAGGTAACACTGAAAATCTTCTCTATCTTTTATCTCTGACAGGGAGTATTTGTCAGTAAGGATTGTATCACTGCTTGGAGAGGGTTTCAGGGTACGTACATAAATTTGGGCTTTGCCTGCAGGCTGCATAGAAAGGAAGGTGTAAGAAAATTGTATGATAGGACCACGCTGATGTCAGTGCTCCCTGGAGTGTAAGTGTGACCATGTGGGTGGCATTAGTGCAGCTGACGGCTGTGCCTACCTGCATTGAAAAAAAAGGCAAAAGAAAAGTGATTTTCACTAAACAAACAGGTGTAGCCGAAACAAAAAGGACTTTTCTGTGGCCAGTCCCCTGCTGTGAATACAGGGAATATGGTTTCAAGCTGATACAGGCCAGGCATCAGTACTGATTGTTCAGGACAGACCGTCTGTATAAAGATTGTTTCAGTGGTTTCAGAAAAGACTATTCAGATAGCAAGGGTCAGACAACTATGTCACTCAAGTACCAAACCGAGTGAAATGCATATTCTTAGCTGAAGCATGTTATTTTTCTGACCCAGACAAACTTGGGGAAAATAGTGAACTATTTTCTAGTTTTTAACTCCAGCTGTGTGAACTGGCTAGGAAGATGTAAGAATCTGTCTTCTAAGGTCCCTCTTGGATCAGATTTTAAAGATCAAATAGCAGTGTTTCCACATGTTCTGTTGATCTAGCTGCTGCTCTGTGCCTTTGGCATGGCTGAGAAGTGGCACAAACACCAATAGACTGGGAGTGGTTTTAAGCTCCTTTTAGCTCCCAAAAAGGCATGACTGAGAACTGGAAAATGACTTAGGGACTACAAAGTTAATGTCTGCGTCCTTTTTTCAAGGGTGCAACTCTTAACTTCTTGCATGAGAGCTACCATCAGCAGCAGCCAGTGCATTGCATGCACAGCAGTACAGGGCTCATTCTGAGGTAATGCTCAGCTAGAATGCTGCCTGTGCAAGTTACTGAGAGGCTTCTGAGGGCCTGGATGATGTTATTTTCCACTTCCCTTCAGAAAACACACACCAAAACATCACACTATTCTCCATCACAGAGGAGAATGTGTAAGGGAGTGCTCCAGTCCCAACCAAAGCTATCATCTATTTAAACCACACATCTCCAAAAGTGGCTTTATGTTCCCAGAAACATGTCCTCAGTCTCTAGCCATGCTATCCCAGCCTCACATCTCATTTTTCTGACGCTCATGTGATTTTGGGAAGGAATGGCTTCTCTGCTTCTACCCACTGTTTAGCTTAGCCCCAGAAGAGAGAAGGTCATTTTCTGCAATGAAAACCTCATGGCCGTACACTTTAGTAAAACAAAAAAACACCCAAACCAACACTATTTTGAACACAGAGCATTTTATCTCTTCACGGCTTAATACAACAGTGAATCGTCTTTGTAAAACAGCAAGTTGTGTTTTACTGTTGACAGAAACTATGTAACTGGTTTACCTTAAAGCCATGTAGAGGATCTGTGGCAGCACGGGAGCATGGAACTGGGATTCCTGCTCCCAGTCCTCTGCTCGAGCTGTCTCTGCAGCCATTTTATGCAGACAGGTTGCGAGTGCGTAGCAGAGGCAGCAATTAATCTCTCTTCATCTTTCAACACCTTTCTGTACTGATTTCAAAGGCATCTATTGTCACAGCTCCTACCTCACAAGGACATTTATTTTGTTCTCATTCATGTGCTTTTTCACTTAATTTTAAAGGATTGAGATTTTTATTCCTAATGGCTGCAAAATATTGCATATAAGGATTTCATTTATCACTGTCAAAACTGGAATATATGAAGAGCACTGGCAATATTTAAATGTAATTTCTTTTTCCATTTCCCACATTCACCTTCAGAAAGGGACTTATTTTCAGTTACTTTTCAAAGAATATTTTTCCTGCCAGCCAGAAGAACAAAGGCAGATACCTGGGGAAGCATTTGCATCCTGACAAGCGCAGCTAAAAAGTTTCTGTTTAAAAACTGATCTCTAAAAGACCTAATCCATAAAACTGACCTACGCTCTCCTTTAATGTATTTTAAATGGACAAAGAGAATTAATTCACTTCACCTGGGGAGAACTTCTACAAAAGCCCCTTTACTATTTTCATTCAACTGAACACAGGTTTAAGTCAAAGCCATTTGCTTGACCTTGCTAAATGATGTGACAGTCAAAAAAAAAACCACACCAAACCCCCCCCCCCAAAACAGACACACACACACAAAAACAAATCACAAAAAACAAACAAACAAACAAACAAACAACAAAAATAAATAAAAAAAAAACACAAAAAAAACACCCCACCCCACCAAAAATGGGAGTCTTTTAAGAGCAATTTAGTTATCTTCATTTAAATAGCTCAATTAATTTAAAACATCACTTATGCTATAAGCACAATCTCCAGATACACAGAGGTAATATTAGAGCCTACATCACATTTATTATGATTTCTGATGCTCTGTGAAGAAGTATTATGCTTACTGGTGCATGTACTAAATGTGATGCGTATTTAGGAGAGTAGTAGTACAAACTTGCTTAGCTGAATATTCACAGTATTTGGTTACACAGGATGACATCATACAGTGTGTATTTGTATTAAAAAAACCCCACTTTAATAGAGTTTGACATCAGTAGGTTTGAACAGCATAGACAGTCAAATGTCCACACTGTCATGCCATGGGAAAGAGCATGTGTTATATCACCTACATAAACTACAGATTTAAAGAATAATAAAATAATAAATAATAATTAAAATATTTTTAATATGTTGTCATTGGGAAAGCTTTCACTGACTGGCAGATAGCCCTGCTTGGAATGACTTGTTGAGTTCCACCAGAAGGCAAAACAAATAAGGTTCTAAGTGATAATGCCACAGGCAGCACGCAAACTTAGAATGGACTCATAGCCTGCTGACTCCAGCATTGTGCTTGGAAAGGACTGCTGGCCTTTTTTTTTTACCAAGACTGAACTGCGGCAGACAGTACAAGCCATGTTTCTGGCTTTATTTAGCAGCAAAAATCTTGTATATTTGATCCATTCTGCTTTATCATCTGCTGCATTTGGTTTCTATGAACCTATGCATTTCAAACTAAATTCAGTATTTTCTGTCTAGTAGGATGAAAGCATTTTGAGACAGGCAACCAGGCTGGTTAACACTACTGTTTTCTTCCCTGGAAAAGATAAAGAAGAAGAGTTAATCGTGAGCAGAGTATTTGAAGGGCATCTCACACTCTAATTACTCTGCTCCCCAGAAGGGGACTTTCACTAGATATATTGCCTGTTTACTACGAAACTCTTTAGGAGAACACTATATGTACAGTTCAGGGTGCATCTTCCTGCTATCCAATTTGTGAGCCCCAATCCTGGGTACTTGGCTCAGCTGGAGAGCTGTCCCACACAGCAAACCTGCTCCCCTAACAGGATTACTGACCTCATCCCTCCCTCTGCGGGGCTACCACAGTCTGGAAATTTGACACATGGCCTCAGAGCTCAATTAGTTATTTAATAAGTTTATGATTAGCCAATCTGTTGATTAAGCTTTCATTAGTTAGGTTGGGGGAATTCTGTTTCAGAGGGATAGTGGCCTCTGTTGTATAGGAGCAGGGTTGGAGAGCCGTTGTGTTTTGCATGCCCTGACACTTCTCTTTACTGCTCCTGTACCTGTAAAAGCTGTTTGAGTGGTACCTGGGGCTGCTGCCAGATCACTGGGGCATGGTGGCCCTTGGGGACAGATCAGTGTTGTAGCCTGGTTGTTACACCTGGGCAGCTCTAAGGCTGCTGCTCCTCTCTTCTGAAGTCCTGCCAGATGGTAACGAGGGAGGCAGAGTTTATCTAGGGCATCTGGAGACCTCACAAGTTCAGTTTCAAAGGGTCTGCCTGTCATTTTGGTAATTTGATTGGGGTGGGTGGCTTACCTCAGAAAAGGAGTGGGAACCCCTGTCCTCTTTTTCTTTAGAGAGAGTTTAGAGAATGCTCTATGAAACGGCTTCCTCTCTGGCTTTGTTCTGCGGCTTACGCTCTGATGGATGGGACTCAGTGGGTGCTGCAACCTTCCTTCTCCAGGCTCGCCCCTGCTTTGGTAGAGCAATCAGAACTGGGCTCAGGGATTTGTCCCAAACTATCATAAATTATTACATCTTTTCCCATCCACAAGGGATCCCCTGTCTCCTTTCTTAGGCAGGGATGTTATCTGCTGGTGTTAGACAGCAGAGAATGGCAGAGGGGATGGCAATCAACTGTTTCATGTTCCTTAATGTCCTCATGTTACAGGAGCAGGGCTGAGGTTTCGGCAGCTGCCTTCTCTGTACCCCTCTCTAAAGGACTGGTGACAAAACACAGCCATGCTTCTTAGTGGCAGAGGGAAACAGGACTGGCCAGAGAAAACTCATGTCCCTGCTGAAAACCCTGAGAAAGAGGATTGAAAGGCAAGATGAAAGACAAAGATCTGGCTGTAGCTGCTTTAAGAGCTACAGGAGAGGAAGCAGGGCTGGGGGATGACAGATGCCAGCTGTACTGCAGAGCCCTGCAGCTGGAAATCAGACACATGCACTGCTGAGCTGAAGCTTTAGTCAAAGGTGTGGCAGTTCCAGTGTCAAGGAGAGCCCAAAGTGGCTCAGGGAAAACCTTTCTCATGTTGAAGAAAACAGTAATATGCTGGGAAAGATGATGCCAATTTTTAAGACACATCTCCAACATCATGAGTTTATGTCACGGTTTAGTATTTTTATGCTGATGTATTTCATGCTTTTGTTACCCTTTTATGGCGGGGCAGTGGTGCTCAGAAGAGGTTTGTCACCACAAACTTTCAGCTTCTGGTGTGTCCCTTCAGGGCTGAGGTTATGGCACTGCCACCCCAGCCCTGATTGCTGCCAGACCACAGGCAACCCCAAAGGAGAAAGGATGGGTGCTAAAGCACTGCTGGCCTGAGCAAGGTTTAACACTGCTTTTGGGGGGCTGTAAAGGTAAAGGGGACACAGGTGTTACCAAGACTGAATGTGAGTCCCCTGCTGTCATGCCACACACTACTGATCTTGGAAAGACCTTTTGATTGGCAAATGGGCCCACCTCCTTCAAACAGCTGGCAGGGGAGGCTCCTGATTCTGCCTCCCAGCTGCCTGCTCTCAACAGTGTAGCACTAAATGAGATTGCTGGCAATGCTCCAGCTGCCACATCCCTGCTATCTGACCCTCTCTCCTAAATGAACCACTGAGGCAGAAATTCTGGCAGACAAACATTTTTATCTCCCTTCTGAACGGCCAGCTGTATGCACTGAAGGAGGGAAAAAAAAATTCTGCCACGGATTTGCTTATCAAAAGACCATTACCTAAGGATTTTTCTAAAGTGTTTCTAAAAGAAAAGAAAGGAGACATGCAAAAGCAATACAAGAGTTATAATTTTTGTGCCCTTTGCATGCCTGGGTCAGGTATGTGTTGGGTCACAGCGAGCACACGTTCAGCTTCACTTGGCATATTTGAGAGCTAAAATTGCCAACTGCATACAAACATAAGGTTTATTGTTGTACAGCTATCTCTTTGGCTGCCTGACTGGAGCTGTGGTAAGATGAAAGGAACAGGAGAGTTGTAAGAGTAGAAAAAAGAGGAGAGAAGCAGCCTGAGTGTGTCAGCAAGCAAGGCTTTATTGCAGTAGAGCTAAGGGACTAAGGATGTGTATAGAAGACACAGTTGCTTGCCTGAGGAAATGAAGACAAAAGAGAGACTGTGCATAAGGACTACAGGCAGCTAGAATCATGGGTGTTTCAGTTATGCACAGTTCGTTTTAATTACAATTTCAGTTTGAATTATCTTTCAATAACTAAAATAGACAACAGACTTCAACTTCTGTACACAGAGACCTAAGCACAGTGAAAGTGGGTTTAATTTAATGATTAGAAAGGGGAGTGAAGTGGGTCAAGATATATAGAGGACTTCTTAAGGGTCAGGGACCTTACTAGGGACTTTATAAGAAATTACCTGCTTCCTCTTTGGTGAGGTTGTGCTGCTGGGTGGACAGACAAAAATGGAGAGATGACACTGGGAAGATCCTGGCTGGTTGCTGACGGAGCAGGCAGAATGTGGAGGGAAAAAAATCCTGCAGACTCCAATGTAAAGCAAAAGACATGACAGCAGGGAAGTATACTCGCAAGGCATGCTGAGATTTCAGAGAGTCTTTGCAAAGATACAAGCTTGCTCTGTGTTTCCTTTTTGCTATGCATTCTTGCAAAAGAATCTAATTTTCCATTCATAATCTGATTTGAATCAAGAACATAGATTTTCATTGTCAGTCAAATGCATGCAGGTTAACACCATCTACTGCTGTCCTTTTTTGCCTGATTATTTCTCTCCACACAAGCATCAGGAACTTTTAGGTCATACTGTATCTTAAATTACCCTGGGGACAAAAAACAAAGGTGTCAGGTTTATCTGTCCTTAAGACAACTTCACAGCAAAGTGACATCAGAAACTCACTCTGAATTCATATGTCTGCAGGAGAGATTGGGAATGAGGCACTGGGTCTCCTGAGGCAAGACGTTCAAGCAAGTGCAGGGAGGATGGAGGAGCTGTGGGGTGTACACACAGATACACGTATGTTCAGTGACTCAAGTCTGGAATCTCCTTCTCTCACACTGTGCTGAGAGGAGCCCTGTTATTACCAAGACCCAGACAGAAACAGCAATAACACTCAGCTTTCTGGACAGCCTCTCCACCTCACTGATGCTGGCACAGTCAGTGCTGAAAAAGCAAAAGCTGTGAGCAGAAGGAAAGCAGGGCAGAAAATATTCTCTGCTTTCAACAGGTCTTTGAGCTTCTAACAGCTGCATTTGTGAGGTGAATGGAAGGGCAACGCCAGGCTTCAGGAAATAAAAAACCTTTAACTTCTCTTCAGCAGAGATATGGAGGAAGCCCAGGGATTGACAGCTTTGTCTTTTCCAGAGATGGCACTCGAGACAAAATCTGGGGGCAATGGGATCTGAAGAACTGTTTTTAATAGAGCTTCTCCTTGGGCAGTGTGTGCATTGGGAGAATGAGAGTTAAGGATCATAATTTTCTGACTCAATAAATAATCTAGCAAAGCCATCTGATTGAGGAGACATGTCCTAACTTGGAGCTCATAGGGATAAAAATGAGGATAGAGAAAGAACTCAAACTAGCAATTTTCTGTCTCCTGCATCTGTTCCCTGGGCGCCTGAAGTCATATTGACTCAGCCCGATGACAGAAACAAGGTTTCTTCCTACCAGGTCTCCAGGGTCCACTAAAATATAAAGGAAAGCAAGCTGCATCTCCTGCCCTGTCCACACTATGAGAAAGCTGTCAGAACAGCTCTGACAGTATCACGCCTGCAGCAATGTCCAGTGAAAAAGCCACTGAGAGCCACTGCTCGTCCACATCCCTCTGGAGAGAACTGTACTGGAAACCAGAGCCAGAAAGAATTTTCTTCTGTGAATTTCATCGATTTCATGCTTAAAAGCAGTGAATTAGCATAAACAAGACCTCCAACAAAGTGTACCTGCTTTGTCTATTCTGGAGAGGGTGCCTTGCAACGGCAAACTCCAGTAACATGGAGAGATAAATTTGGGGGTTGAATCTAACACTTTGCTCACTGGAAAGGCTTGGTGGTGGGGAAAGTGACTGTGGTTTTTGTGCTTTACTTGCAGTATTAAAGGCACTCTGCCTACTTTGGCTGGCATTGTGAAAACTTGTACTTAGGATTTACTGCTGGCTTCATAACCTGATTATAGGGAATAGACCTCATGAAGGTTAACCAACATCTTAAAACAGTGCAAGGAGCTGGGGATGTGAAGGAAAAGTGAAAGAAAAGAGCACAAGTCACTGCTTGGGTAGATGTTGTCCAGGGACCACTTTCTGGAAATCTCTGGGGACCACTTGAAAACAATCAGGTGACTTCAACACTGCTGGACTGGCAGACCCCAGAGGCTTTGAACGACTGTCCCAAGCAATCGCTTTTTCAGTAATATCTGTTTAAAAATCATGTACTCCTGAGTTTTCATTTTTAGCACCTCAAATATTCTCTCCTTAATTTTTCACAATTCTGTGATCCTCCCTCTGG